>NW_010332170.1:10507-21652 GCF_000700745.2 Antrostomus carolinensis
GAGGGGCTCTTGGTTTGGCTCATGCCATTTCTTGAATGTGTCTTTGTCTTATAAAACTAATAACAGAGCATGAAATTCACCTGTAGGTTTTCTAAAAGGATGTTTGTTTGCCTCTACTGTTGAAAAATAACTGGTTTGCAGATGGATGAAGAATTGTTTTGTGTCCATTTGTACTAGTGTTTGAACAAATTATATGCTCACAAAAGAGAAACTGAGAAGACTTGGACTGTGGTCTAAAGTGAAGAACTCTCTCTTCAATAGTAATTGCAATGAAATTACTTGTCTGAAGTAATAGAGTCTGGAAGATTTTTCTAGTCCTCCCTCAAAGCCCTGTCCTTGGGCAGAAAACATTTGTCAATTTTGTGTAACTGCAGTTGACACCATCAGATTCTTAATGCTTGAGACTTAGTAATTAAGATTCAACAGAGAACAGGAAAGACACACACATGAGATTCCTGGCAATTGCATTCTGCAAAATGTTTTCTTAAACTGTAAAGGGATGAGAGAATTACAATAGACAAGGCTTAGTGTTACTGTCAGAGCTCTTGGCTGTATACCTTCCATTTATTCAAAGATTTTAATAGTAAGCCAGAAAAGAAAGCCACTTGAAAATTTTACAAATATAGTAATGCCTTCAGCATTTTTTCTAACCTTTTATGGAATATTCAGTGTCTTTGCCAACCTGCTTAGTGTGTCGAACTTCGAGGTACATGTATATCAGCTAACAGACCTCTCTCTTTTTCCAAACACATTCACACACAGGCAACCATAGCCAGGCTTTAGCTCTTGAGTGGATGTGTTTATTTCTTTCATGTTATTGACTCCCTAATTTGTAGAGAGTGTTGGTGTCCAGACACTGCCTTGTGCTTTACAGTTCCTGGTGATGAGCAAAAAGTACTTCACATCCCATTCTAATGCTCCCAGTTTTTTTGACATGCTGTGTAGGGAGCTGAGGTGCTCTGGATTAAACTGGTGCTTGGATACTTCAGGACCTTGTATTTCTGCAATGTGCGAGGAAGCACAGTCCAGATCTATACAAGCTAGGACTGACCAAGTGTGCATATTTATAGGATGCACTATGAGGATTTGTTCCATGCAGCATGAAAGCAATTTAACCCTGGTAGCATGGGGCTGTATTTGAGTTTGCCCTTCCTCTCTGTACTGGGCAGTGTAGCTGCTGCTGGAGGCATATGGCTAGTGAGGGCAGCTGAGGCTTTGGCTGTACATTATACAGTGGGGTTCTGGATTCAACTTTTAAGTCCAGCTTTGTTATTTGCATCCTGCTAACTTGATGGCTAATAATATAGAGGAAAATGTCTACTAGGTAACTTTATTTACCCTCCTTTCTAGGCTTATTTGCAGGGGAGTTAAAAAGAGAAGGCTAGGTGATTTACTGTCTCTTGAGCACAACATGTTTTTTACTACATCCCCTTTAATTCATCTTCACTGTAGGTTGTACAAAACAGATGGGACAAATGCTCATCTCCAAGTCTAGTCTTGACAATGTCCATAAGGAATTGCCTTGCTGTATGTTAGTGCAGGGTAGGAAAAAAAAGAAGAGTACTCGTGAAAAGAACAGCAATGGGCAGAACTGAGCAGCAGTGGAATCACCAGAGACCAGTGTGGACTCTGGAAATTCATCCCTTATGGACAACAGTGTCTTTAGATGGATGCCATTGGCAATGTGTCCTTTTCTTTCTGGTCTGGAGAGCTCCAGTGAGAGCAGCTGGGGAACAACAGTGTTCTGTCAGTGTGAATCCCTAACTTGTCCTTTTCAGGGACAACATTTTTAGTCCACACGGAACATTTTATGAGGCTGATTTGTGGCTACATCAACAAGTTCCTTCTCTCTTCTGCACTCAGTAACCCTCTAAACTGCGGTGGGTCATTGCTTATTTTCAGAGGGTACTTGTTGTCTATATACAGTTACAGGAAAAGGAAAGAGGTGTTATGCAGGAGGCCTGACTTACTGTGGCAGGGAGAGAAACCTGAGACAGTTGCACTGACATAGTGCAGCCAGTGAGCACCACAGGTTGTGTGACTTCCCAGACCAAAATTTCTGGATCCCAGACATTCAATCATGTTGATGCCTCTTCTGCTACTGGCCTGCGCAGCCCAGAAATGACACTGAGACATCTGTCCAGATACATCTTAACTGGAGATCTGACTGAGGTATCAGGGATATGAGGCACTTTTGTGGCTAGGCGATGGATCGGGTACCAGTAGCTTGTACTTACACTGCACTATTTACTTTTCAACAGTGATTGCACTTTTTTTACTTGTTCATTTTCTAGGCAACCCTTTTCGGTAATGGCTGTTTAGTCAATTTTGTAGCTATTCTGCCTTTGATGACTTGAGTTTTTGTGTTGGGTTTGAGTAGCAGGGTTTTTGTTAGTTGGGAAGGGTCTACAGGAGTGGGTCCTGTGAGAAGCTGCTAGAAACTTCCCAGGCTCCAGGATGGACCTGCCGCTGGCCAAGGCTGAGCCCGTCAGCGATGGTGGTAGCACCTCTGTGATAGCATATTTAAGAGGGGGAAGAAGTTGTTGAGCAAAACAACCTGCATCAGAGAGAGGAGTGGGATGTGAGAGGATCAACTATGCAGACACCCAGGACAGGGAAGAAGGAAGGGGAAGAGGTGCTCCAGACACAAGAGCAGAAATTTCTGTGCAGTCTGTGGTGAAGAACATGGTGAGGCAGGCTGTCCCCCTGCAGCCCATGGAGGTTAACTGTGGAGCAGATATTAACCTGCAGCACATGGAAGACCCCATGCTGGAGCAGGAGGCTGCACCTGAAGAGGTCTGTGACTCCGTGGGAAGCCTGCACTGGAGCAGTCTGTTCCTGAAGGACTGCACCCCATGGGAGGGACCCACACTGGAACAGTCTGTCTGCTTTGGCACCATATCTCCATCAGTCTGACTAGCCAAGGAGCAGCTTTCCATCACAGTCACCGACCCATGCCTGTTATTCATCCCGCCATTGGCTTAGGTACTACTTAGTGGCTTGTGTTTGACCTGGAAGTGACTACAAGTGAACACAGAGAGCACACAGGGAGGAGCCAGTCACTCTCGTACCTCCCATTTGACTCTCCATCTTCCTTGCGTTAGTGTGGCCACAGATACTGTATTTCCCAGTCTACTGATTAAAGAGAGGAGCCACCTCCTTCTGCAGTTTTGTAAACTGAACACATGGAGAAAATAATGTATACCCCAAATAGATAAAAGCCCCATCGTATTTTAATTGAAAAGTGATGGAATTATTTTGATGGTTTCAGTGTCTTGCTTTTGCTGTTGCAAAATGTCCTTCCTTGTTTGCAATAAAAAAACAGAACCAGACAGTCTTATTTAGTATCTCCTATCAGAATGTGTCTATAGTTTGACATATTTACACCATAGTTTGTCTTCAGGCAAGGAACAGAAATCCAATATGACACTTCAATTCTAGCCCAGCTCACTTGTGCTTATGTTTGGGAGTTTTGTGTGGTTTTTTCTGATGCGTATGTCTGCTGTAGACAGACACGCTGCTTTACATCGAGGCGTGGAATCCCCAAGTGCCTCCTCCAGCACAGCTCGCACAGGGCAAGGGTTGTGGGCAATTAGCTGGTAAGGAGGTCTGTTGCCAAAGAAATGCCGTCAGAAGAGGGGGCAATGCAATTGCAGGGGGAAGTATTTGTTGCAAAGGGGTGTTAATTTTGGCTGAGAAGATTTTCATTCTATCTTGCATAATGTGGTTTCACAGCTGGGGCTTCCTTTTTTGCTGTTAGATGAGGCTGTGTGGGGGCAGAGGCATGTGAAAGGAAACAGCCTGCTTATTTCTGTGGCAGGATGAAAACCAAGAAATGGTTTGAATTTATATGCTAGGCTAGAAAGTGTCTTTAGAAGCAAAGAGAATAACTGTGATGGCTGAATCCATTTGCATGGCACTATTGCTACTTTTCCTTAATATTGTCACTCAATATCACTGATACACAACTGAATTCAACAAGCATGACTTCTGCTTTTGAAAATGGGATTTCTCTTGGCTTTTCCAGGTCTCTCTTCAGTCAAGATGGCAACCAGGGAGCCAGCTGGGCTCTTCAAAAGCCTTCATTGTATCCCATCATGAAATTTTTGTTGAAGAAATTAAGTAACAGCAATTGCAAGATGAAATCCTACTGTTGATTTATGAAATAGGAGAGATGATTGGCATATTTCAGTTAATGGTAAAGCATATCTAAGTGTTGTGCAAGGCTGGAAGTTGCTGTTAAATGACATGGAAAAGATGATGAGCAGGAAGTGTGAAAACAATTTACATCTGAAAAAATTTTTTGAGATTAAGTAAAACGTGTTAGTATGACAATTGCTACTCCCAAGTCTTTGGTACAGTCACAAGTTCTTACAAGCACTATTATAAGTTTTAAAAAATTTAACTCCTAAGGCCATTAAGATCATGACAAAATAATGGGTCCTGTGTTATTGTTTATTCAAGTACTAAGTTTCCTGATATGTCATTTTCTGTTTGTATCTCAATTACAAAAAAAAAAAGAAGATAGGATGTGCAGAGTAACTACTTTCTCAGCAAACTCAGTATTTTTCTTAAAGACTACAATTAATCCTCACTTTTCTGTAAATTCATTTTGTTCTCTGAGCATATTCCTGCACAGTGGAATAATTATTTTTTTTTCTAGTATGTGTCTGATTTCCAAATTTTGTCCCAGCCCTCATAATTCTCCCTTTTGATGATGTCTAACAATTTATGCTGCTTTCTACTGACATCCTGCAGAATATATTCCTATATTTAAAAGAGGCACATGGGACTCAAATCTCCTTGAAAAATTAGCATTTATCATACTTGTTTGTTGCTGTGCTGTTTCCTTTTCTATTTGAAAATGTGATACACTATTTTCCCAAGTAACATCTGCCACAATCTAAAGCTTTTGTCCTAATTTAGTGCCCTTTTGAACTAATTTATTTCAAACCTCCCTCCCTAAAACTGTACTGCAGTTCCACTCAGAGCAGAACACCTTGGCTAGTTTTAAACATGTCCAGGGTCTCCACCTCTAGCAGATAAATCTCGTATATTTTCAACACTAGAAATGAGATTTACCTTTCAGTGTTTCAGTTTCTAATTCAGTTTCTAATTTTCTAATTCAGTTTCTAATTTTCTAATTAGCACCTAATTGCTTTAATTTCCAGCCTGATTTCCCTTCGGTGCCTTCATTGAGGTATTTTTGTCATAAGGCTGTTCTTTCTAGCAAACTATGCTGAATTCCCAAATTCAAAAGTGAAAAAAAAATATACGTTCCCAAAACTACAGTACTTCAATTATGTTGGGTTTTTTTCTTTGTCCTCTGGGTTTGTCTAGTTCTCTAAAAAGATAAATGCATGTATATAAATGCCCACAAAGTCTGGAAGCCAAATAAAGGACTATCTTCATCTTTTTTTAGGGTTGAAACACCTCAAGAAAGAATGTTCACACATTTTTAGGTCTTTATAATCCTAAGAGTTTTAAAACTTTAATCACACAGGCATAGCTACCCTACAGTCATTCTGCTGTTCAGCTTATGAAGGAAAGAGAATATGCTTTACCAGCAGAAGCTACCATATATCAGATCTACATTAGAGAGTAATAACTGACCAATCTGCATCAAGAAAATATCACATCTAGACAAAATAATTATACTAATTGCACCACAGAATTTGAGTGTTGGCTTAACTGTAGGAAACCTTTGTACCACTCACTTGTACTCAGACTCTAGGAGCAAGGGATTCTGTAGGAAATTCCTAACAGTTTAGGGCTGTGCCAGGCATTTCTGTTCATATAGTGGGGTCCCTTTCTTAACAAAGTAAGTTGTAAGTTGTAGAACAAAACTGGCCTTTTAAAAACAAGCCAGAATCAACAGTTATTTTTAGGAACTATTTTTTTCCTTTTTTTATAGCTGGAGCAAAAAATAATGCCTATAGTTTAAGTCTCAGTTAAATAATTCTGTTATTTCTAACGATTAAATTAGGAAGCAAGCACATTCTTAGTCATGTTAAAAGATACAGCCATTTCACTGAAACTTTGTAGCGTCTACATCAACAGAGATTAGACATTTGATAGGGAATTTACCCTTTCCCCTGAATATAGGCTCCCTATATCCCTGTACATGTTCATTAGAGACTCAGTAGAGTCTGGTAACTTCCTCTCCAAAGATCTGGTATGTCCTTAATGTGCTCAAGCATAAGTTACCAGGCCTGGGAAAACCAAAAAAAAACCCTGTATGGATGGAACTTGCATCTCCGATGCTGGAAGTGATCCTTCTCTCCTCCTGTGGTCCTCATCATCATCTAGTAGTTGATGCAGCAGAAAAGGAAACAGTGGCTTTTTCTTCTTTTCAGAATGGCCCTTCCTTAAAATGGAACATGGACAAAGCTTAATCAGCAAACAGTTTTAACCAAGGAAGCTTTTCAGAGGGTTAATGTGTCTATTTGTCTATGTGTGTACGTGTACACACACACACACACACTCATTTTCTCTTTAGCCTGTACTCAGACACTTAGCTCTGTTTGTTGATACCTTCATGAAGGGATCATTCCAGTTAACTAGATCAAACTGTGCAGGGGGACAATTGCATGGAAATCATGTTTTTATGTCAGCAGTGTCACAACTAAAAATAGAAGAGACAACTCTTCCACCAGCTAGAGAAGTGAGGCTGGAGGAACATCACCCCATTCAGTAACTAAGCAGAGTAACCCAGTTAATCCTGGGTGGCTGGGAAACCTGATATTTCCTGACTTGTAAATTTTGAGGGTTTTTCAAATGTTTGTATCTAGGTTTTCAGTGGAATATGATAAGAGTCTGTGACTGGAGCATAAATTGCCTACTATCCTAACACAGACTGTAGGGCATAGCATTGTTGAAAGAACGGGACAGTCCTGTGTGATAAACGTGTATTCTAATTTTAAAGCTGCTGAACATTTGTGTGAAAATAATCCCAAACCAAACAAACCTTGCCTTTTCTTGGCTCAAGGGTAGAGAGGATGGTGGAAACAGGACTGCAAAGAATGGCTCTCTGACAAAGGAGATTCCCAGGATGCAGCACTGTGGCAGACCTCAGCCCTGCTGCTCACTGTTAGCACGCTGAGCATACTTTCCTAGGGCCACTTTTGCATTGTGACAACCCTGTGTTCACTTGGTTAGTCCTCTCAGCAGCAGCAATGTAACTGAGGAGATTTTGCTTGAAGCACACTGGGATATAGGTTTATGAAAATAGGACAAGCCCTGAGGAATACTTCTTGGAGGTGTCCCTCAGTCACAGGTTCTTCTTGGCAATAGTCACTAATGGAGTGACTAATATTGTCTGGGATGTGCCCTATGAGGCTGACACTGTGAGCCTGACCTATCCAAATTAATGTCAGCCTATTGCCCAACTGCATAAAGAATTAAAATCAGCCTTGTAATTCCTTCATGTAACTAAGCAACAGTTCAAGGTAAGTTCAATGTTTCTAGGTGAAAGTTTGCAGCTTGCAGTCTAAGGCTTCAGTAAATGTAGCTACTCATGCTAAGTAAGTTATGATAAACACACAGCATATTAAATCACACAGAGTGGTTAATTCTATTTAAAACATTTTTATTTAAGCTAAATGACTAGTATTCCTTAACAGCTACTATAAAGAAAATTAACTCTACCCCAGCCAAAACCAGTACAAACCATTATCCAAGAAAAACAGGACAGTCCTCTGTGTTGTCTTTCTCTGGAGGTCACTCTCATACTTCTCACCAGATTCTTCACAGATAACATTATTTTTTTTTACTTGACTGTTTTCTGTCTAGTTGAAGGTATTACTGTGACTCTGTTTTTCAGGCTTTGATGATCTCTTCTGCCCTTCATCCTGCGCACTTCCTCAGCAGAGCTAAGTCTAGATCTGACCTACACAGGACTAGTGGTGATTTTATGCACAGAGCTGTGGTATACGATCATTTCCCTTTTGGTGAATCACATTTTAGTCCCACAAGATCTAGTATCCACTGCGTTTTTTTAACAGAGACAGTCTTTTACAGAGTAAGGTCTACACACACACACACATTTGACTTTGCCCTGTCCATCACATGGCATGACACATGGCAATGAATGTGATTGCACTTCTGTACAAGATCCAAAATATAAATATGTGTTAACCTTCACTTGTGGCTGCAGGGAAGACCAGTGCATGGCAAGGCTTTGAAGTGCCTCCTTGTGCACAAGCAGGGCTGTCAATGTATGGATGTATATGCATGTGTCTATGAGAGATAGGATCTGTTTGTGATCACACTTATCACCAATGTTGGACTCGTATCACCTAACAGTGGCTGCCTGAAAGTCAGGCATCTGGTATGACCAAGTCACCCAGACTCCTAACGTGTGAAAATGCAGGCTCATCTAGATGGGGATCCATCCAGTCTCAGACACCCATCGTGGGAAAAAATGTACCAAGCTTGGCAAGGTGTCTAGAGGGAGCCTGTAAGAGTCCTTTTGACTAGATACTTAGACAGCTAAAGATAAATGAAATAAATCCCATCTGCTGTTCCTACAGGAGACTGGGCATGACATTCCTGCCTGAACCTCTTGGTTTTAGCTCTTCTTCTGAATTTAGGAAATATTTGCAGCTTTTTCACACATGTTTTGCGTTGTTGAGCTTCCACCACAAGATGCAGTTGCTACTTGGTCATATCCAATGACAGTGCAGTGGTAGTCATAATAGTCTCCTTCTATATTAAACCTGAACAGGGGGAGAAAGTCAGATTTAGTTGCATTCCTGACCCAGCTGGATGCAATGCAGTCAGTATCACTACCACGAAAGCCAGAATGACACCTGGTCTTGCTGCTAAGCTGTATTACTGACAGTGGGATTAGAAGCTGTCTTGCTGGAGTCTCCCTCCCATTCCTTAATTTTCTTCCCCAGACCTCAGCAAAAGTATATGGGCTACGTTTTCCCATCCAGCGACCTTTGCCTTCTTTGGTGGCCTCCATTTGGTGCTGACATCACACTCTCTCTTGTCCCTGCCTGGTAGATCCTTTCTCTCTCCACTGAACTCCATCTAGTCAGATTCCTCCTTCCCTGTCAGAACTACAGCTGTGTTCTCTCTTGCCATCCTGATGTGGCATGCCTGTGTTCCCACATGACTCACAAGCTCCCTTTGACTTGTGACAGGGATGTGCTGAAGCACCTGAATCTCAAGGAATCTGGTTGCTATAAATTGCAGTCCCTGATCTCATTTGTACTCCCTGTTGCTGGCTTCGGTTTTGTTTGTTTGGGGTGGTTTGTTTGGGGTTTTGGGGGGGGGGGAGTTTACTGTTTTCAGACATTGCATCACAGTGACTTGCTGGAATAAACTTACATGTTTGTGCTATGTTCCATATTGTTAATCCACTTCCACTTCTTCTCTCTCATGGAATATGTGAGACCAAGTAAGTAGTAATGACCCCTTGATCGTGACTTAAGATAATGCTAGAAAGGAAACAAACAATGATAATACATTAAAATTACATTTTCTTCACCAGAGGTACACAGAAAGCTTAGTGCTAAATAGCCAACACAGAAAGTACAGTGTGCATCCAGCCACACCATCCCTTTTCACAGCTTCAGATCTGAATTTTTCCATTTTTATTTAATCTCATATCTCTTCCTGGGGCTTCTTAGGAATGAACTAAATAGAATAATACACCTGTGATACCATTAAAGCTATACATTGTAGTTAGCCAGGTGCAACTTGTTTCCTGGAGACACTTTTCTATTCTGATTGTGATGGAAAAGCCTTTTCAGATTTTGTTAAAAGTAATGGCTCTCACAAATAAGTGTCTGTTCAACTTGCTTGGTCTTGGCTTATGCGCTGAATCACTTTAAAACGTAAGCCAGCTAGGCAGAGAGTTTGCTCCTTCCCATGGGAGCATGCTTGGACAGACTAGCTTCCAGATGCAAGGCTTCAACCACTGAGATGAATGTTACTGTGAAGGTGTTTGCTGTCATACAGAGGTGCTTGATGTATATGGCTAGCAGTAGATTATAGACCCCTAAAGACATCTAACATGAGAACACACAAGTGTAACCCATCAGCCCTTTGGCATACAGGTCAAGCAACCCTAGAAGCAGTCCCATGAATTTGGATCTCACCAGTTCTTCTTTGTTTTCAATGATCACTAGGTCTGAATTCATGTCAGTACATTCTCTACGGGAGGCATTCCAGTCATTTTTTTTCTGCATTTGGAAAAAGAAGTAGCATTTTCCCCCATTTTTTTCCCAGTGTTGGGGGCAGCCTACAGGAGGGAAGAACAGGTGTGGAAAAATCCATGTTGACACTAATGAAAGGATCCTATTACAAAAGACAGTTAAGAGAATAAGTTACAGCCAGAAAAGTACCTGTGTGGTCCTGCTTATAATTTTCACCAGACCACCAGGGATCCCTGCCAGTCTCTGTAGCTAATATACCAGCCCAAGAGTCACTAGGCATGAGTCAGAGAAATAGAATCACAGATAACATCATCCAGCCTTTTAAATCTTTGCTCAGGAGATAAAGAGAAATGGTCAGGGCAAAAAACATATTTCAGTTTTCAAAAGTCTTATTTGTCTACTGCCAAATACAGCAAGAGTGATGCTACTGAAAGAGAGAACATTTCTCTCCATTGCCAGGAAGGGTACCAGGAGGAACAGAGAATGGGACCTGGTGGGGTGACAGGGACAGTGCGATATAGTTTTCTTGGTTATCCAGCAGCTCCTAAGCAGCAAAAGGGAAATGCATTCAGCTAAAATGCTAACAATGGAGGGCTATTAGAAAAGCAGTATGTGCACATTTATCCATCATGCTCGCTACAATGTGCTGATACCAAAGGGATTGTTATTTTCATGCCCGTTCACCAAGCTGAAGGCTCCTCTGTGTTAACATGAGGAGGAAATCTTTTCTTCTTCCCTCTGAAACAGTAATGCTGACCAAGCACTACTTTTAAAGAAGATGAAAATGTGAAACATCTCAGGCCTTGAGAGCTCATCCTATGAAGGTACAGGATAAGGCTGTTTATTCCTGTGTCATGGTTTAGACCCAGCCAGAAGCTAAGCACCATGTGGCTGCTCACTCACTCCTCCCCCCAACCCCGATGGGATGGGGAGGAGAGTCAGAAGAAAAAGGTGAAACTCATGGGTTGAGATAAGGACA
>NW_010332171.1:0-3939 GCF_000700745.2 Antrostomus carolinensis
GTATTAACCTCCACACACATAATCTGAGCTAGATAGTGAGAGTTAGTTTGAGCCAAAACCATATGTGGGATGAGGGTAATAATTAAGTGATAAGACAGTTTATGGACCAGGGCTTGAGCTCATGATCTGGCACTGGGGAGGGGGCGAGGGGGTAGGGTGAGGGGTGTGATGAGGGGATTTGTTTATTTTTAAATGGGACAAATGTGAGATATCTAAGACTTACTATATACCATTCGAACCATTCTGCTCAGAACAGGCAGCTTTTAAACACTATGATGCCACAGTTAAGTACTTTTTTTGTAACCTCTTTGGATCTTTTTAGATTTCTTTATGAAAGCTCAGTCTGTGTAGATTCATAACAGCCGAGAGGTGGAAAACTACTAGAAGAATGTACTGCTTCACACAACATCTTGTCAAAAACATACTGTTGATAACAAAGCTGTTGGAGGCTCAAAAGGAACAAAGCAATTCATGGGAGAAAAAAAAAAATCACAAAAGGCTATATCATCTATTGTGCAAAAAGTATCTAAACTACAACTTGATGGGACTACTGCCATCTACTTGCCTGTTCTCATACCCTATGTTACTGATCAATGCTGGAGAAAAGTCACCAGGTTAAACAAGTATTTTGTTGACCTCATATTGTCATTCTAGTTTTAATATTAATATATTGATTTTTAAAACTATGCATATCACATTTTCACAAATGTTTCAATTAACTCATTTCAGATCCTATAACATTCTGCTGGTTGAAAACAACACTTCAACTGCCTTGTTTGAGTGATTATCCTTGCATTTGTGTTAAGAGCTTAGAACAAAGCAACATTTTTGATTAACATAATTATAAATTATGACATAAAATGTGACAAACTTTGCAAAGCTAAAATTCAAAAATGGTATTACTGTGGGCAATTGCTGAGATATTTCAAAACACCAATTAAATTCACAGGATAAAACATTTTCCAGACTGACAAACAATTTGATGCTGAGGAGGACATGCAACAATATAGGAACTGGTGGGTTGGTTGTTATTATTTTCCTGAAGTGGAATTTTAGTAGGTTTGCTTAGTTAGGGTCTAAAGCTACTCTAAAATTAAGAGTGTGCTTACCATATATGATAGGATGTATTTGTAAATTTAACTTAATAATCTGGTCAACATTTTTGGTGGTAGGCCTTTTTTCATCAAGATCAGCTTACTAGCTCAAACACATCATTATTTTATTAATGTGATTTCAGTAGTGATGTTACGAGTAACCCAATTAAAAATTCAATGTATTTATAACCTAGGCAGGCTGCGGTGCTGTAGTCTTGCTGTCTCTTGTGAACAAATTAGAAGTGATAATGCAAAGCATTTTTAGTAATATTGACAGGGTGGGGATTTTTTGTCATATTAAAACCACCAACAAAAAACTCACACTATAAAAATGCTCACACCAAAAAATGCTCACAATATATAAATGAGCATGTTTATGTCATATGAGAATACTGAAAGTTTACGCCTTTTCATTTTGATTTAGTTTCTCTTTTAAATTTAAAAAGAATGAAGCAGTATGAAAGGACATAGTAAAGGCAGAAGATGAAGAATACTTATTTTGAAGCTCATTTATGACATGAAAAAAAAAGTCATCTTGCAGAACTGGCTTATTAACAGAGAAAATATTTTTCTTCATTTTTTTTTCTTTTTTTTTATTATTATTTGGCTCCATATTCTATTTATATTTGCACTGTTATGACATTCATGAGGTAGTGGTCCCTAGGGGACAAGTAAATTGAATGGTTATTAGGTGAGGTTTTTCACATTTCTATTATAATTTGTAGTACAAGTGTTGACTTCATACCTGTTAGAATCTCCAGCAAAATCTAAGGCAGGGTGTCTCAGAAAGACTTCAATAGAAGTGGAAGGTACATTCCATGCTGACATTGCATTATAAACAGAAGAGGAAAACTGTTTAGGCTTTCTCTTCTTTACTGCACTCAGAAAACTCAGCCTGAAGTTTATGTTTTAACAATGTGTTTTCCCCAGAAGTCTTTTGTTGATCACAGTTAGAGTAAAGATTCTGGACTGAGTACCTTTGATTTGACCCAGAGCAGTCAAGTACAAGATAGAAACATTCAAACAAAATGGGAGCTTTTTTGAACACCCTTCTTGTACTCTTAAGTGATGTTACCCACAATCCTGCCGCTAAACTGCAAACAGAAATCTGTGGAGGGGCAACAGCGCAATAGAGAGATCTTTTGATTCAACAAGCTTCAGGCATAAAGTGAAACACAGCTGAAGTGGCTCCAGCTGCAATGGTGATGCTTTCAAAGCTTTTTCCATTCACTCCTGGGGCAAGTTACCAATTATTTTCTCCTTTTCATAAGCTATCAGAAAGTCATGCAAATGTACAGAGTTTTATATTTACTACAAGGTAACAGTTAGGCAGCTGAAACCCTTTGAACAAGTTCCATAGTATTTATCACAATTAATTAAAGGGAAAGAACAGACAAGAAACATGTGTAACCTTCATCAGGTTCAAAGTGAGTAGGTTGATGTTTTAAAGATTTTCTTACTGTTCTGGAAAGCAAATCACAGGCAGTTCAGAGAGAATTAAGGCTCTTTTCTTAATAACACATGAGAGATTTTGAAGCTGTATTTCAGCTTCCCATCAAGCCCCAGTTCCCCTCCCCAACTTTTTCTCATAATGCTTAGCACTTACATAGCACTTTTCATCTTCAAAGTGCTTCACAACACATTAACTAATTAATCCTTTGAGCACCTCTAAGAGATTATTAGAAAACGATATGATCTCTGGCAGCCGTGTGAGAGCCTTGAGCAAGGCAATGAATCCTGCATCCAATAGGGATTATAGTCAAGGTCTCCTGAAGTCCATAGCACCCTGGACTTCTATTCTGTTGAAAACTTAAAGAAAATGTAGAACTGCTTAAAGAGTAAAAAGCCACATACAAAAAAGGATAGGTGGAATTGAAGGACAAAATTCAAATTTACAAACTGGAAAAGAAAAAAAAAAAAAAATTGCAGTTACTTCCTAAGCAGTTCCTCTTATTCATCTTACAAAATCTATATACTCATATTATAGGATCTTTAAATACTGTAACTCTTGCTTGCTTTTGAGCCCTAGCTTCTATCTAAGCCTTGCTGTTTACATTTATAATAGTAAAATAAACAGGACAAAGGTACAGGATTCAACACTGGCATGTACTTCTCAATAATGTTCAAACCTTTATTCCATGCTGGCACTTTTTTGTTAAAGCCAGCTTGCACTCTTACAAAAATACAGTTTCATTGACAACAATGCAGTTTAAATGCAACCATTGTATTCAGAGAGTTAGTAAGAGAGTTAATTTTGCAGTAATAAGCATTTCCAAGCCCCAAGACTAGAGAATGGGCCCTGATTCAATTCAGTCATTAAGATGGGTGTAGTAATTGATTGCAAAAGCATAACAATGCCATAAGAATGGCAAAGATTCTGAACGCCTGATCTGATGCTGAGAATATTCTCAGTCTCCCTCAAGAGAGCTATTTCATAAGAGACTGTCATACAAGGAGGAGTGGCAATCCACCTTATAATAGCCTAACCACTTGTTTTTGTAGTCTTGTTTATCCCTACAAGATCTTTTCTCATTTACAGAAACTTCAAGAGAAGGAAAGGAGATAAGTGATTTCCCAGAATACTCATAAATTGGTGGTCACAGAGCTCTTGCAAAAATCTGAGTTTTAAATAAATCCAGGTTTACAATTTCCAATTCTGGCATGACTGTTTGCTTTAAAAATATCATCCACTTCTTTCTTGGAGTAAATCTAGAAATAGTCTTGAACAAGTCTTGTGGAGCAAATTTGCAGAATTCTGTTCCGCAAGGGTTTGCTCTCAACAGTGACTTTTGAACAAAATAATTTTTTTCTAGAAGCCTCATTTTTGAGTTCTAGTCCCCAGAGA
>NW_010332171.1:3977-4594 GCF_000700745.2 Antrostomus carolinensis
TGCTGGTTATCTCTAGAAAGCTCTCATAAAATTGGTTCACCCTTCAGAAATGTCTAGCTCCTCCCATATACTGTCCAGGGAGATTTAATTACCTGCTTTCAGGTTCTGCGTTCAGTGCTAAGGGACAAGCACCTACGATGTAAATATGTGCTGCCTGATGACAGCTGCTCAGTCATTACACAACCTCCCGTGCATGCAACATCAACTAATGTTGAAGTTCATGATGCTTCAGTTTATTCAAGGGACTAGAAACTGTTAAACAAGATGCTGTCTCAAACTGCTAAGATTGTGAATACCATTTGAAGTGACATGCAACTCTGTGAGTTTATGTTTAGACAAGTACTTTTCTCATATTCTTTTCTCCTTTCTTTCTCTCAAGGTATTTTATTTGTTTGTTGTATATAAATATGTAAATAATACGCTCAACAGTTTCACATGGACGTAACTGCCTGAATTCCCACCAAAAAGCATATCATTATTACTAAAAGCTTTTTATGGTAAGAGTAGTCAGACAATAAAACAGGTTGTCTGGAGAGGTTGTGAAGTCTCCATCCTTAGGGATATTCAAAATCCAGCTGAATACCTTTCTGAAAAACCTACTCTAGCTGACCTGCTTT
>NW_010332171.1:4628-15674 GCF_000700745.2 Antrostomus carolinensis
TGATTATATCTACAGTTTAGAATTCAAACTGGGCACTTTCTGAAGAGGATTGCAAAAGACTGCAGCATATTCTGTCACAGAGGTTAGTTCTAAGATTTGGGGTTGGGTTGTTTTGGGTTTGTTTTTTTTACATACTTGGTTCTGATCAAGTATGCATTCAAATAAGATAAATTCTATTTACTGCAAATGTAGTTCTTCACCAAGTGTAATGAAAATTTAGACAAGTAGCACAAACGCAGAAAACTGAATGGTAGACAGAAAACTTGGATACCTAAATCTAGAGTTGAATTTCACATCAAGTGTTGAATTAACCTTCTTTTCTGGAACCAGAATGACTCCTGTCACTGCATGAGACTACAAGCTTCTCTTTTAGGGCCAACAGGTTCTCATTTTAATTATTTTTTCTGTGTATCTAGATTAATGAAGCATACTCTGTAACCTACTAATCTGTAGGAGTAAGAAACCAAACTTCATAGTAAAAAGTGCGTGACACTGACCTACTTCAAGAATGAAACTGCTTTAAATAAATGTAAGCTATATTTAAAAATTCAGTTGCTATGGGTTTTCAATGCTAGTGTACCTTTTTTTACAGAAAATAAAAATAAAAATAAAAAGAAAAAAGCTTAAAGGCCTAATAGTTTGACAAAGATTTCTACTGAAGATTTCTCAAAATGTAAAAAAATTAATTTCACCCAACTCTATGGTAGGCTGCTTAAATTAAAAGAGATTAGAAAGATAAAACTTTAGATGCCAAGAAACTGAGGTGTAACATACATAAAAAAAAAAAAAAATCATATAAGATTATCTGACAAATTATTATTTTTTTCCCTCCTGTCACGATTGCTAAAAATTATGGTTTTATACTTTGTACAGTGCAGCAACATGATTACCAGACAGTATTTTCATCATGATTAAACATCATGGATTTTGAGTGTGTGAATATGTATCTTTAACAGTTTTTCCTCGTTTTTCTCCTAGGAAAGAAAGCTAGTGAAATATCTGTCAGGTCAGTTTTGTTTATTTGTTTTTAAAAATATATTTAATTGTATTATGCTATTGATTACTAGAAGAATCCTGTTCCATTTAAAACTAACTCAGATAATATTATAATACTTTTTAATGGAGCAATTGTCTAGCTTACTCTCTAAAGGATTATACTGAAACTGAGCAAAAACCAGGAATATAATTAAAACTAAAGTGTAGTGCAAATTTTAGCAGAAGCATTTTATCTTTTCTTAAAAATAGATTCAGGGCAACACAAAAAATGAAAGAGGACCATACGTGAGTTTCAAAATCCATTAGTTTAAATTTTGGTTAAATTCTAATTTTTTTCCAGCATATATAAATGGAACTTATTGCAACATCAAAACAAAACACATAAACCAAAAAACAACAGCATTTTTTTTTCCTAACTAAAGGCAGCATATTTTCTATTTATACATGTAAAGCATATATCTGTGTAGTTGTCTAGCTCTCCACAGTGAAATATTATCTTTCTCTCTATCACAAAATCCCATCTCTTCCCTTTTTATTTTTTTTTTTGCATCAGTAGGTGAAACACTGCACTAGGTATATAAATTTAACAGACAAATGTCCATGAGTCTAACTCAGAGTTAGAATCCAAGGTATTCAGTTGCTGAATAATAAGATTACAAATTTATAAAAGCTTTGAAATTCCTTTGTCCTCTGGATACTAATCTAATGGTTTTTGGTTCTGACATGAAGGATGATATTTCTAATGTTTATAGGAAATTAATTCACTAGGGGAAGGTGAGTGACAGTGTACTGCCAGCAGTCATGACTTCTTACTCAGGGCTGCCATTTTACATCTTGTTTTATTTCTTAATAATAAGAAAACTTTTTTTCAGTTCCCTCTAGGGAAACATACTCAACCTTTCTTTCTGTTTAATAAATAAAATAACAAAATGATCATTAACTATGCACAATTCCCTGTAATCAACTAAATAAAAATAATTTCCAGGCAATTTTTTACTCCAAGTATGTATTTTGTTGACTGTAGTACTCTCCCTTTTTGATGTTCCTTATGTACACATCTGCATGTACACATGGGTGTGCATATACAACATACGTATACCCTCTGTTCTCCCAAACATACATATAAGTTTTTAAGGACATAGATTTTTCAATCCTACTGTCACATGAAATATATGCAGTACAATGTGAATGCGCAATACAGACAATCATATTCTGAGAAACTAATCACAAATGAACACTGATAATTTGTAATTGGAAAATTATTGACCTGCTATCTTTCTATTCCTCATTAAATGTGCATTTGTTCTTGTCCTCTATTTACATTCAAAGGGCTAAAATTACCAAAGACCAAATGCCACCTTGCCAGATAAGTATGCAATCAAACAAAAGTGGTGATGTGCTGAGTCACTGAAATATGAATTCAAATTCTCTTTGGTGTTGGAAATAGAGGGATTTTATTTTTTAGCATTGAGTACTTCTAATAGAAAAGATGCCCTATCCAGATCCATGGCTGTCTCACTGTTCTCCCCTGCTTCATCTCTATAACATCAAAAGAAGAGGAATTTGTAAGAAAGAAAATAAAATAACATATGGGATGCCTCTGTCTTCTACAGTAGACTAAATGTGAAACCCATAGCCACTATGAAGTAACTGACTATCTATTACTGCAATCAAATACTCTATGAACTTAAAGGCTGGAGAGCTGCATTTCAGAAATATAGGGATATAACATGCTAAATACTTTGGAAATAGATGTCCTAAGCACTTACTCTGATCACCTAATGTAGGGATCTAGATTTCAAATTAAAATATAAAAATGTAATTGGTAATATCTGATTCTATGTAATGGCCTTGGGTTAAAAACTCTTGCTCATCAGGAAAAAAAACTTGAGCTCAAGACTCACCACAATCTCTAAGACTATATCTAAAACTTCTGTTAGAAGAGGGTGCGATGGCTATCTCATGTCTGCAAAGAGAGTACTACAGAGAGGAAGCAATGAGTGTCAGTCACTGGGCACTCTCTCCAGTGCTGGAAATCTGCAGAACACTTATTTCCAGTGAAGTCTGGACTTTTCTGTAGTGGATCTGTAATGTTACAGATATCACCAAGGCTTGCTCAGTTTTATGAATACTGTTCTTCTGCTCATCTGTGTAGGCACAAATGATGCTGACAGGATCTGCTTGAGAAAATCAAAGGTCACTATATGACTGTAGACAAAAAGGAGGGAGTCAAGGTCCCAGGTAACCATCTCATCAGTCCTTTCAGTCAAATAGAAAGACACATGTAGGACCCACTCAGCAGACCACCACTTGTCTGTGTAGTGATTGTCACCAGCAAAAGTTCAGCTTCCTCAAATATTATGTCTCATTTGAGGAAGAAGAAAGAATTCATGCAACCAAGAGAGGGAAGAACGTTTGCAAACAGGCTTGCTAAACTGATAGGAGGTATAAACTCTTCTCATCAAGGGACATGAACTGATGCCCTGTCCTGATTTTTAGCTGAGAAAGAGCTAGGTTTCTTTTTAGTAGCTAGAATAGAAATGTGCTTTGGTTTCAGCATGGGTTTTATTATGAGAGAAACACTGACAACATACTAGTGTTTACATTTGTTGTTGGAAGTTGGAGGACTTCATGTTTTTGCTAGTCTACAAGTGAAAGATCTAGGGGGTGTGGTGAATATTTAAATTAATAAGCAGTAGGATATTCCATAACATATAACGTCATGTTCAGTATATTAATGAGGGTGTCCTCCTCTCTCGCTCTCTCTGGCTTTCACTTGGGCTCTCATTCTTCTGGGACTGAGGTTTCAGTTTCAGGATTGTCTCTCCTCTGGGATCATTATCAGAGAACAGGCCAGGCCAAGTTGGTGGGGAGCGAGCAGTTGCACTGTGTATCACTCATTTGCATATTTATTACTGTTATTATCATTATTATTTTAATATAGTTATTATTTTAAGTTATATTTTATTTCATTTATTAAGTTGTTCTTACCTCAACCTATGAGTTTATTTACCCTTGCCCCTCAGTTCTCTCCCCTATCCTCTTTCAGGGGGTGGGGGAATGGGTGAATGGCTGTGTTTGGTTGCTAACCAAGGGCTAGCCGAGTGAAACCACAACAAGCGCTAAAGTAAAAGAGGAAGAACTGTACCTTTGGGAGGAGGTTCATGAAGAAGGTGGCTACCGTGAAGACTTTTACATTTCTTCTCAGAACAGAGGATGTTCAGAGGCTTTTAGTGAGTGTTTAAGCTAATTCTTAGAGCCCAGATAGCAAACAAGAACTGCAATTTCATGCAGTGTTGCTGGACTGGTGTAGGAGATTAGCTGAAAGAACAAACACTCTGAACAAATAGTCCTAGCACATGGCTAACTTGTAATCCCCTGAAACAAACGACTGTTTGTTCAAGGGTGCACACAACTGCGGGACATGAAACTCGGTAAGGGAGCAGGGGGTGGAGATCCTCTGAGCCTTTCTGAGAAATGTCTCAGACGCTAACAAGATACAAAAAACCCTGAAGCAGAAGAACCCTCTGAGCTCTACACTGAAACAAAACTGATGGTGTGGCAGAAGGACGATCTGTGATGAACAAGCATAAAAGGGGAGCACAAACTCCAGTAAATGGAGATTCCAGAACCAACTCACCTACAAATCCCCTATTGGCTAGACCAAGATTGGAACCAGGACTGGTGATATCTACCCATCCCTCCCCTCTCTTTTCTCTTTTCTCTTTTCTCTTCTCTCTATGTAGTGTGCTAGCTACTGTGAATTCTGTGAAAGAGATCCAGACACTAGATTTTCTTCTCTATTCAGGCATATAAAATCTGTATTATTGCCTAATTAAACACATTTTGAGTGTTTAAAATTCTAGAACTGATTCATCTTTGAAATATTCTAAAGCCAGTGTTTATGAAAACATCCTATGGGATTTATACTCAGCCAGTATAAACCAGTCATCTGAGATAGTTATTATGAATTACACCAGCTAAGAATTTTTCTCTATATTTTCAAATCAGTGTACAAACAAAGTAAACACACACTTGCTAGAAAAGTAAGCTGCAATATCACTGTACTCACACACTGAACAGAGCTTCCAGACCGAAGCACTGAGTACAAGACTCATACAGCTGATACTTGTCTTTCACTTCCCCACATATCCAGCTCATGCAGACTATAGCAGAGATCTTTTCTGCTCTGTGAATTTTTGTACCAGACAGCCCAACAGAGAGTTTGCATCTGAAATAGACAGAAACAAGAAACAAAGAAAGAGAAAAGGTGTGGCACTCTGCTTTAGCAAGGTTGCCCTGATCAGAGAAGACAACAGAACCTTCCCTTCCATGATTTTGTTCTATGCATCTCCCACCAAGTGACCCCATTCAATCCCACTCTATCTCATGATCAATATCATCAGATGTGCTTGCCATCACTATGTCAATATGTCACTCAGGAAGTAGAGAGCTGATAAGCCTCATTAAGACATATAAAATAATAACATCTAGATGCTAAAAAACCCATTTTTGCCTCTTTTTTAAAAGTTCACCTCTGATGATGA
This sequence comes from Antrostomus carolinensis, assembly GCF_000700745.2. Taxonomy (NCBI): domain Eukaryota; kingdom Metazoa; phylum Chordata; class Aves; order Caprimulgiformes; family Caprimulgidae; genus Antrostomus; species Antrostomus carolinensis. The sequence goes on from NW_010332171.1 coordinate 10,172, forward strand.
AAATAAGAATTCCAGTTCTGCCATCAATCTCTTTTCATGCATGATGCCCAAGGTTTAGTGTACTAAACATTTTTGAAATGCCAGTGTAGTTAAAGAAAAATCTTTTAAAATGTAAGCCTGAGGGTCCTGCTCAAGGATATACAATAACTAGTACTCTGGAGATAGAAATTCACATATCAGATACTTGGACATAACTCACTCCAATTATCTATAGATATATTTTATTAAGTTAAACACCTGTGACAATAGTAAAATTTCACAAATATACAAATATAATTGTTTCAGTTTAGCAAAAGAGAGGACATCCAAGAGATGCAACCATAACAAGCATTATCTACCTAAAAAGTGCATTGTTGTCACAAGCTAGGCCTTTCCTGATGTATGTCTAAAACAGAAAAATCTACTGCAGAAGAAAAGGGCAGAAGCTGACTCAGGCAGAAGAAAAGCCATTGGGATAATGACAGTCATAGCTCTGGTCTAGGCATCTGTACCCCAAACTATTTGCTGCTACTGTTTTTCTCTTTTGCTTTGCTTTTTGTGGTGTTTTGGGATTTATTATTTTTTTAATCACAGAAAGAAGAAAACACATAGAAGAAAATGTAGTTGCAGGGATCAAAATTAGTGCCAATTCTACTCTCCATTCATATTTGTCTTCAGATAGATGTTCTAAATAACTTTCAAAGGCTTTGTCGATACTGGGAAAAGGCTAAGTAGGCAGTGGAAACATTTTATTTCCTTGCTCTCTGCCAGTCACATCTTCCTTACACACCACAGAATTTTAAATAAATTATTAAGTCATGTAAAAATATTTCCTGATGACCTATTCATACCTTGTGAAAACCGAAGTCTTCCTTCAGTGAAAACCTGACTGTTTTGTATGGTCGTTGGACAAAGAATAACACGTGGCCCATTTCTGCAACCCTTACTTGAACGTGACTTCCATCAGGTTAATAATAAAACCCCCTTAACTTCAAAGAAACACGAAAAACACTCCTAAAGATCTAGTCTCTTAACTCAGCTAGAATCCTATCACATTATTAAAGCTTTGACTGTATTCCTACTCAACTATGCCATTTTTCACTTCAGTAATCTTTTTACTTTCTCTTCTTGAAGTTTTTAAACTTGCAAAGCAACAGTACTACATCTGCTCCTTACGCTGTATTTATTATCTATGCCCATTTCTTTAATTAAATGATCTTCACTTTCTTATTTGTTAAATCTAAAAATCAGGTATTACTATACTATTACTATCGTACTTCACTATGCTATCAAGTTTCTACTCTCAGTAGCTATCAGTGTAATTGAAGTACAAGGAACTATACAAAAATGCTACCTTACCAATATTAAATAAAATATGTATCATGCTTTTAATGCCCATATATTTCAGTTAGTCCTGTAGATAAAAAGAACAATGTTAGGAATGTTTGATTTTGAGGATTTTTAAATGCCTTGTATTATATTCAGTTCAGTCAGGATTCTTAAAGGAAAGTAGTTAACATTTAAGAAGATGCACAGTGTTACACATGTTAGAAACTACATCTCAGTTTGAATTAAAAGCTTTGGTTAAAATTATAAAATTAACATTATTAGCATTTTTCTATTAGCATCTTCAGTTTGTTTAATAATACATTTCAGTTTAACTCTTTTTAATGATGAATGATATCATCAAAAGTCTAGACATACCAAAAGAAGGTGGCTGTGCCTAAGGTTAGCATATTGAAAAAAAATGAGACACTGTTACTCTGATAAAACCACAGACGTTTATTTGGGTTTTCTCACCTGTTTTGTAGCCAGACATTCCAACAGATACCTCACTGTGACGGAAATGCTACTTTTATTTAAGGAATATAAAACCTAAAATTGTAAACCTCCGGATTAACAGAATGAAAAAATCAATAAAAAAATTATAGAATCCCAGAATCATAGAATACTAGAATTGTTTGGATTAGAAGGGACCTATAAAGGTCATCTATTCCAACACCCCTGCAATGAGAAGGGACATCTTGAACCAGATCAGATTCAAGGAATAATTAACAAAATAGCACTGCTATCATAAGAATGCAGCTAAGTCTAGTTACGTTAAGCAATCAGAATTTTTTTTTTAAAAATTGTCCTAGTTTCAACTGTGATAGATCTGCTTTTCTTCTTAGTAACTAGAATAGTGTTGTGTTTTGGATTTGTCATGGGATTTGGTATGAGAAGAGTGTTGATAATATCCCGATGTTTTTAGTTGTTGCTAAGAAGTCAAGGACTTTTCAACTTCTCATGCTTTGCTTGTGTATAGGTGCAGAAGAAGCTTCAGGAGGGAGTACAGCCAGAGCAACAGATCCACATTGGCATTTGGATATACCAATGGGATATTCCATATCATACAATGTCATGTTCAGTATATGGATGAGGATCGACTGTAAAGCTCTCTTTGTCTTCTGGGATCAGGGTTTCAGAATTTTCTCTCCTCTGGGATCACTAGCAGGGAATGGAATGGGCTGGACATTGGTTGGTGGGTGGAGAGCAATTGCACAATTCTTTACTCATTTGTATATTTCACTATTACTATCATTAAAAAAATATCAATAATTAAATAGTTTTTATCTCAGCTCACGAATTTTCTCACTTTTACCCTTCTGATCCTCTCCCTCATTCCCCAAGAAGGGAAAGGTAGGTAAGTGACTGTGTGGTGTTTGGCTGTCAGCTGGGTTAGAACCATGACAATATTGTATCTCTGTTTTATTTCTGTGTAGAAGGTCAATACCAACAATTATTTAAAATAATCCAGTGAGGTTCAGATTAACAGTAATGGTCTAACATAGGCTTATCTGACAAAAATCAGAAAGTTTTTTGTTCACCTTTTGTTTTAAACAAATACTAAAAGTCTTTATCCAACAAGTATATTGAGTTAACAGAAGCTTTTAATAAAGAATAGAAGCATACAACACGTTTAGCAATATATAACTTCATTTATCATTTTCTTGGAGATTTATTAGTCACTTTTTTTTCTTTTTTCTGTAATCTAATACATCAAACAATCTCCCAGTGTATTTTTTTTACTTCAATATTATTATAACCGCATTATGTTTTGCTGTGAATTGTACAGTGCCAATAAGACTTTTGTTCTTCATAACAGCAAACACATTTTATGTGCTTTATGTAATTGATATAACATCACTGTGTGATGGGTAATTTCTTCATAACAGCAAACACATTTTATATGCTTTATGTAATTGATATAACATCACTGTGTGATGGGTAATTTCTTCATAACAGCAAACACATTTTATATGCTTTATGTAATTGATATAACATCACTGTGTGATGGGTAATTTCAGTGAATAAAACTATTCATTCCCTACCTTGGGAACACAGTAAAAGAGAACACTGGTTTTGCTGGGATTATATTCCAGACCCCCAAGGTAGCAAAGAGGGTTTGTTTATTAATTTTACCATATTTCTGAAATAATTAGGCCGAGAATCCCATTTTACCCAGAGTTACATAAGGAATCCAGGATGCCCTAGATGATTATACTTCCCTGGCATAATTTAAAAGCCGGATGGGGTAAAACTATGTGGCAATTGCATAGACTCTCCTTATCTATTACATAAATGTGTATCAAGGACACTATGATCTCATCCATACTTGCAAGTGTACCTGTCATCAACTGGTGTCACAAATGGTTGAGATGTGATGACAGTGACACTTTATTTGAGTAATCCATCAATTTATCTGTTTTAGTAGACTTTTCTTTCTTCTAGCCTGGAACTAGGGAAATTGAAGGAAAAAAAAAAAAAAAACTAAAAATACTACATTTCCTTGTCATAAACAACCAAAAAAGATAACATTCATTTGTTTTGCTATCCATAAAAAAATAATTAAAGCTTTCTTATCATACGGTATTTTAGCACTGCTGTTTGATTCTTCCAAAGATCAAACAGGACTTAAGCTAAGTTGAAAACTAATTTTAGTGAGTTTCTTTACAATTTTCAGCAATATCTTTTCATGGAAGATATTTGTGTCGGACCCTGAAAACCTATAATTTCATCTATTATCTTATTCATACTGGCAATGCTTGAAGAGGTTGTGTGAGAAGCACTATATTCTCAGGGCGCCAGTGGTTTCATGGAACTAAAAGTGTGGTAACGGGATTGATGGGAACCTTCTACTCATGATGTAATATTTCTTTGCAATATTTAAATTTTCATTTACTCCTAATTATGTATTTCATAACCAAGACTAATCAATGCATCAAACAGATTAATGTCAAAATCTAACTGGCAAATAGGTTTCACAGTAAAATAGAGACAGGCTCTTAATTTTAAATTACACTGAGTATTCCACAAAAAAACCCCTGAATATTAGAATCCTACACAATACTACATTTATATTCCATTAATGTACACAAAAAATAGAACAAAAAATATCCCCAAATACTCTCCATTCATAATATACGCTGTATGAGGAATAGAAATTAGAATTCATAAACCTATATGAATACAAAAGGGTCACACATAATCAAACATAAATCATTTACGGTGGGGAGAATGACAAGTATATATGTATTTTAGCTGTTCAGTACAGTAAAAAGAACAGAAGTAAAATGAATAAGAAAAAAATGTGTCAAAATTAAAATATAGCATCAAATAGCATTGAATAATTGAGAAATCTTTCAGTTTTTGGGTAATGCTGGACAAATTTAAGGAAGACTTTCCTTTCAGGATGTGCAAATAGACAGATATTGCACACTTTCAGGATGTGTAAACAGACAGTGGATCTTTATAAAAGGAGTTACTTACATTCATAGAATCATATAGAATCATAGAATTGCCTGGTTGGAAAAGACCTTTGAGATCATCGAGTCCAACCGTACCTTTCCACTCTTCAACCATATCTCTGATCACACCATCCAGCTGTCTTTTAAATACTTCCAGGGATGGTGATTCAACCACCTCCCTAGGCAGCCCATTCCAGTGCCTGAGGTGAAGAAATTCCAGTGCCTGAGGTGAAGAAATCCACCCTTTCAGTGAAGAAATGTTTCCTAACATCTAATCTCCCTTGCTGCTTCTAACCTCCCTTGGTGCAACTCGAGGCTATTGCCTCTGGTTCTATCACCAGTTACGTGGGAGAAAAGACACACCTCCGCCTCGCTACTACCTCCTTTCAGGTAGTTGTAGACAGTGATGAGGTCTCCCCTCAGCCTCCTCCTCTCTGGGCTAAACAACCCCAGTTTCCTCAGCTGCTCCTCATAAGACTTGTTCACCAGCCCCTTCACCAGCTTTGTTGCCGTTCTCTGCACGGGTTCCAGCACCTCCATGTCCTTGTAGTGAGGAGCCCAAAAGTGAAGATAGTACTTGAGGTGCAGCCTCACCATTGCCAAGTACAGAGTAAGATAACTTCCCTGGTCCCACTGGCCTATTCCTGATGCAGGCCAAGATGCCATTGGCCTCCTGTGTGCACTGCTGGCTCATGTTCAGCCAGCTGTCAAACAACACCCCCTCTCTGCTGAGCAGC
>NW_010332171.1:15689-31249 GCF_000700745.2 Antrostomus carolinensis
CTCCTCCCCAAGCCTGTAGCACTGCCAGGGGTTGTTGTGGTTAAAGTGCAGAACCTGGCATTTGGCCTTAGTGAAACTCATGCAAGTTCTGATGACATAAACATTCATTTAAAATTAATTTTCTGAACTCAGGACCATTGTCTCCTCTTGATATGTAACAAGAAGAGTAATGTAATTTGGCTTTTGCAGCCTTCCTTACTTCTTGGGATGCTGTCTCCACAGATTTTGCCTAACCTCTTGATTTTGGAAAAATTGTATTTATTTTGAACTGACACACTGGTTCCCAGCTCCAGAAGCCAGTGGAAAGAGAGAGTTCTAGCTTCCCTTTATTGCTGATAATCTGCTTTAAAATCTGAAAAAAAAAAGTAATGCTCTGGATATTCTTTTTCTCTGTTGCCAATGTTTTTCTAAAATGAAATAAAGAGAGAGGAAAAAAAAAAAAAGAAACAATAAGGGCTTAGAACAGGAAAGTGACTTCGCCCCACCACCCCCTCCCTTATGGGGTCCTGTCCTTGAACTCCATAAAATTCTGGATGGATTTTTCAGTTCAATGTTTCTCATAGTATTTTCAATTTTGAGATACAGAGTTTTAATTGTTAGATCTTGATTACATTTTTACTGCATGACTTGCAGCTGCTACTACAGGTGCAAATAAGTTTTACTTTTCTATGTTAAGGATCTTTAGGTACCTATTAGTTGTTCTTCCATGAATGGAAACCTTGTCTTCAACATTTATAGTGTGCACTGGTCACTTAAATAACATTATATAACAAAGTCATAATTGTCTTTCTTACATCCCCGTCCCTGGAGTGTTGCATTTTTCAAACTTCATTATAACTTGAACAGAAAATTCTATGCAATGTTTTACTTTCTTCTGTACCTTTGATATTATTTGACTAAAAAGTCCAAACATAATTTTTGCAAAGAATTTGATGGATCCAGGTTAGATAGGAAAATTCAGTTCTGTCACAATGATTGCCCCTAAGAGAAAAAAAAATAAAAAAACAAAAAAAAAAACAGGTGGTGGCAATACTAATTCAGTCAGTCCTGCTTGTAGCCTTCTGGTGACTTGTAAAGAGATTTTTTATTTTGTTAGCTGAACAAAATATTTTCTGCCATTTCAAATGCTATTGAGCATCTAAGTCATCTGACCAGCTGTGAGATATATATATATTTACATAAGGAGCTTTTGAATCAACCCTAGCTGTAGAATACATATTTTAGTTAATATTCCACCCTCTGATAGGAACCAATTATCCCATATGATAAAAAAAACCATACAGGTTAAAGATTCTTGCTTTACTGGTCCATTAGTACACATTTTTTACAATGGATAAGAAAGTATGATTTAGGAGGTTTTTTTGAACATTTTTATCTTTTTAATTACCAAAAATCCCTCAGTGGTTGTTTCCATTGCAATGTCAGAGACAATATGTCTGCTTCTAGTTCTATATCTATTTGTAAGAGAGAAAGAAAACTTTATTTTTTCATGGACATAAAAGATTATTGTCAATAAAATACATAATTTATTAAATTTTACACAGAAAATATATAAACCTTGAAATCTATCTCTGAAATACATTTTGAAATTATAAAATTCACCTCTAGCAACATTTCACACTGGAAATGCAATCACAGTGACCCATACTTAATAAGAGGTTTCTACTACAGCACACAGTCAGTTTAACGGGTGGTAATTTGAAGTAACTTTGATAAGGTTAGGTCATAGTTTGAGTGAGTTAATCTGAGTTCAATGATAAATGAACATGCTGTGTTAACTGGTAAGAGCATGGGAAAATCAGAGCTAATAGACATTATTTTAACAAATTGCCATATTAAATCACCTTCCTGAGGGTCTTTAAGCAGGATTTCATCAATTACATGCTTACAGCTCACATTAGCGATACACATTAAAAAATTTCCCACATGAATAATTTAGGAAAAAAAAAAAAAAAAAGCTATCAAATCACTGTGTGAATTAGCTCTTGTCTATTTAAGCAAAATTTTACTTAAATGATGCATGATGTGCAATATTTCAAAAACATTCCTTCTGAGATCATGAAGACAAGATACAGAGAAAAAACTATCCTTGCAATGGTTCTATATTCTTTCACGGACTTTTGAGTTTTCCTGACATTTAGCACCTTGACATCTTTTCTAGTTTTATTTACTTCTCATATTTACTTCTCAGGACTGATTTGCTTTAAAAACCCTACTTCCTGGTAGCACTTACTTTTTTGACATTTTCTGCTAAGTGAATAGAGGTACAGGATCTCTATTAAATCAATAGTAAAATAATGACAAATGTTAAGAATTTTTTCTCAAACAATTTTCAATAGAAAAAATGTCATTTAAAAAAACCCAAATCACAACACAACAGTTGTTTTTCCTTTAATAACAGCAAATTAAAAAAGCTATCTGAAAGAGAGTGTGGAATAAATTTTAAACCATGCAAAGATAGATTTTTCAGTTTTTCTTCAGAAGAAAATTGGGTTGTTTCAATTTTTTTTTTTTTTTTTTTTTTTGTGGGGGGGGGCAAGGGGGAAGACCCAGAACAAGTAACAAAGAATAAAACTGAAAGATTTTACCAATTTCTTAGTGTAGATCATACTTAGGAAAACTGACTTAAGCTTTCTAGTATTACTGATCCAGGAAGGAAACCTAGGCCTGTCAGAGACAGCAGTTTCTCCTTTCCTTAGGCTAGTCTTTATATACTGACTTGTATTCTTGTTTCAAACAGGAACCTATTAGTGTTTGTTTCAGGAGTGTCTTTCAGAAAGAAAATGAGTCTGTAAACCTTCATTTTAGGCCTTTATAGTACTGTGGAAAGACATTGAACATTGGAGTGTTTGCTTTAGATACTGCAGGGGGAAAAAAAAAAAAAAATAAAAAAGATCCAGGCTAGGAAGAATATTCAAACTGTATCTTTTCACATTGAAGGATATAGCTATTCAGCTCAGCACTGAGACATGGTGACATCTAACCTTTCAGGCTTTTCATAGCTTCCGGGATGATATCCAAATTATCAAAGGCACTTAGTCCCAGATTAGTTTCTAATCAAGACACAAGAGTTATGAGCTCAGGGAAAGAAGCATTATTGCCACAAGGGAAAAATCATTGCCAGAATGCTATCATGCAGTGATTTATACTGAAGGTGGGATGAATCATCCTCTGGCAGGCTCTCTCTCTATTCAGTACAGATAAAGAGAGCCTTTCACAAGTGTGATTCAAACTTATTAGATTCTCAAAGCTAGGTTCCAGATTAATTTCACCTAAAATTCTATGTAGAAGTAAGCTTGATTGGGAAATTAGGATCTTGGACCCTGAAGAACAGTGGGTGAGAAGAAACCTAGGTCTAATTTACTGGTTATGCAATTTCATTTAGCATGGTGAATCCTAAGTTTCTGATATCTACTTTTTTGATAGTTCAGATCTTTTTGTATACTGAAGTGAGTTCATATTATTAAAATTCAAATTATGTTACATATTCCCCACAGTAGAAGCACTGGTCAGTTACCTGGAAGTCACCTGGGTTACAGGGAATTTTAGCTACATAAATAATAGATTGTTGGCCTTGTGTAAAGATCAGTGATTCCTGGGCCTCAGCCTTTGAAATGGAAGTTGGTCACCTACACAGCATTCTATATTAACACTCACTCAAATGTGGGGTTTTTTTTGTGATTCATTATAATTTAACTGGGAAAATCCATTTTATTCACATTTTCAGTATTAAACAGTAGTTGCTTTTAGTGAATTTAGCAATAAAATAAAATGGGGGGGGGGAGGGGGGATCCTTTGCCATCCCTGAGGCAAAGGCAGAAGATGGGGACTCCACAAGAAGCAAAGGATCTCCTACCCTCTTGCCACCAGGCCAAAAGAGGGGACCTAAGAGACCAAGGGGAATGGAAACAGGTCCCTGCTTGGGGCAGTAGGTGAAGCAGCAGCCCTCCAGACCTCTCTTACCTTCCAAACTGTCCTTTCACAAGGGTAGGAGGGTCTAGAACTTGAGGGTCAGTCATATGATGTCAATGAGGGTCCACCCAGGAGGTTGCCTAAGTTGAGTAAGTCAGCCCCAAGCATTCTGACTACCCCTGTTAAGAAAAGAAGTAGGGTAATAGAGAAGGCTATAGTGAATGAACGCTGGCAGCTGGTTAAAGGACAGGACTCCTTCTCCTCCTGTTGACATGCAGTTGTCAAATGGACCTAGTGCCCTTCAAGCTGAGGAGGAGTTGGGTATGGCTTCAAAGCATGAAACTGACCTGCTAGGCCCTGTGACATGCAGGACCACCCAGAAGAAAGTCGAGAGAGGTGATCCTTCCCCTCTACTCAGCCCTGGTGAGGCCCCACCTGGAGTACTATGTCCAGTTCTGGGCTCCCCCGTACAGGAAGGACATGGAACTCCTGGAGTGTGTCCAGCAAAGGGTGACTAAGATGGTTAAAGGACTGGAACATCTTTCATATGAGGAAAAGCTGAAGGAGCTGAGCCCATGCAGCCTGAAGAAAAGATGACTCAGAGGGGATCTGGTTAATGTTTATAAATATCTAAAGAGAGAGTGTCTAGAGGACAAGACTAGACACTTGTCTAGTCTTCTCATTGGCACCCAAGAATAGGATGAGAGGCAACAGGCATAAACTGCAGCATAGGAAGTTCCACTGAACATAAGGAAGAACGTATTTGCTGTGAGGGTGACTGAGCACTAGAACAGGTTGCCTGGAGAGGTTGTGGAATCTCCCTCCATGGAGATATTCAAAAACCGTCTGGACAAAATTCTGGTTCATGTGCTCTAGGAGTTCCTGCTTGAGCAGGGTGATTGGAATAGATGACCTTCAGATGTCCCTTCCAACCTCAACCATTCTGTGACTCTGATAAAAAAATTAAATGGAATCTGGTTTTCCATTGTCAAATGAAAACATGTTATGTAATGTCACTGTTTTCCAGGAAATGTAAACTAAATAAATTTTGATCAGCATTTCTGTAGGTTGTTTATCAGAAGTTGGAGGGTATTTTATTTTGCTTATTGCTTTTTAAGTCTTTTTACACAGGTTTTGCTGGAAACTATTTCTGAGATTCAGCAATCTGCCCATCCAGCAGATAAGGGCAAAATGTGTTAAAGGAGGAAGGAAATATTGCTTCAGACAAGAAATTCTTTGTCAGTACATCTAGAAATGCAGATTCATAACAGTTATCATCTGCATTTTCCTGTAGAATTCCTTGAAGAATCAATTGCCCAGAGTTGCTGCAGGAAAGATACTCTACCCTGTTAAGATTCAGAAAGAGAATCAGAAGGATTCTGAAAAGCGAGTGAATTCACCTGGCATTTTGTGGTCAGAATGATTTATTTCTGTCTCATCTGGAAACTTAATACCATCCTGGATACAGGCATAGAACAATAACAGGTCAGCAGCTCCCATCCACACAAATATTTAATTAGCCGAGTTTCTTGCTGCACAAAGGTGGTAAATCATTACTAAACATATATGTTAAAGAAAAGCTGTGAGAGGACTTCAAGTCAGACACATCATTGTAGTATAACTGCCGTCACTTTTTGTTAAAGTAAAAATCATAGAGCCACAGAATATCTTGAGTTGGAGGGACCCATGAGGACCACCGAGTCCCACTTTTGACTTAATACAGCACAAACTAAAAGTTAAACCATCTAAGAGCATCATCCAAACACTTCTTGAACACTGACAACCTTGGGACAATAACCACCTCCCTGGGGAACTTGTTCCAGTGCTTGACCACCCTCTCAGTGAAGAACGTTTTCCTAATATCCAATCTGAACTTCTCCTGACACAGCTTTAAGACATTCTCTCCCATCTTGTCACTGGACACTAGAGAGAAGAGATCAGCACCTTCTCTCCATTCCTCATCATAAGGAAGCTGTAGACAGCCATGAGGTAGCCTCTCATTCTCCTAATTCTCTAAGCTGAACAGATCTAGTACTCCCTGTCTCTCAAAAAAAAAAAACAAAAAAAAAAACCAAAAAAAAACCACAAAAAAAAGTGTTTTCTTAAAAGTTCTAAGCTAGAAAAATGATCTTTAAAATAAAGTAAATTTTTAAAAAACAAAAACCAAAACCAACCAACCGAAAAAAAACCCCACCAAAAAACAGAAATTGTCTTAGTAAGGTGAATCTCTTCCTCCAGGGTTACTGTCAATCTTCCTGTTCAGCAGCTTACAAAACTGCCTTCCTCTACATATCTAGGGAAAAATAAATAAATAAATAGATAGATAGATAGATAAATAAATAAATAAAATTCTCTCCCTTTCTGTGCATTAATTTAGAATGTTGGCTCCATATTTTTCCTCATTCCTAGTCTCTTTATCTTGCTACTCTTTATGGAGGTCTTATTGTCTGCTTCTCTCTCTTCTGCTCTCCTCTCATGTTGAAATCCAGAAGCTTGTTACACCAGTGCAGCTGGTGTCAGGGAAAGCATATTCACTTTCCTTTCATAGTGTCAGCTGACCAAGAATACAGTAGCTAGGAAACTACAAGTAGTTGCTTTTTGTTTTGCTGCCCATCCATACCTTTTTGTAAGAATGCAACATAGTCAATTCAGAACAAACAAGTCAAAAAAGGGCCATCAATCTGATGGGTTAGTCATGTAAATCCAAGTACATAATTTTCAGGTTTAGCCCAGTAATATTTCTGAAAAACTTGTATCAGCAATCTTCTCATCTATATACATAGAATAACAAGTACCTCACAAAATACGTACTGAAGCAAGCATCCATCAATTTCTTAAAGTTACTGTACCAGAACAAGCATTAGAATAATGATGTTGGTCCTAAATTTATTGCTATTTACATTTTTGTCCCAAAAGAACCCTTCATGGACTGACAAATGTTCACATTAACTTTTCTTCCCCCCCGTGCCTGCCCTTGTTGTGGAAGTCAACATAAAGAGCTGCTTTTAGCTGTCCTATTCACTTGATAATGATATATCGGCAGGTCAATATTTGCTAGGAACTATTCATTGACATTGCATCTTCAGGTAATGAGCTTTATGGTTAATTAACAATTTAAATAATATTAAGAATATGCTGTTTAAATTCCTCATAAAATAATTAGAAATGACAAAAGTAGACAGCTATGATCCTGTTGATTTAAAATTTTTCCCTCAGGAGTCTTTAAGTGGAACATGGTGTTGGGAGGTGAAATGCAGATGTTTTTATTAAAGATATTTATTTTAATGTATGTTCAATCTTTTTATACTACTGCTAGTGTCACTGGCCATTCTATGAGCAATTGCTTACCTCAGATTATAATGTAGCTTCATAACTAACGTATTTTAGTTTCTTCTTCATTGTTTGGAGTATAATGTGTCATATGCTACAAATATTTAACTTTCTTCATCTTTATCTGCCACTGCCTTCTAAGAAATTAAATATTTTCTTCAAAATAATATTTAAATCATAGAATCATAGAATGGTTTGGGTTGGAAGGGACCTTAAAGATCATCTAGTTCCAACCCCCTGCCATCAGCAGGGACACCTTCTACTACACCAGGTTGCTCAAAGCCTCATCCAGCCTGGCCTTGAACACTTTCAGGGTGGGGGCATCCACAACTTCCTTAGGCAACATAAATAAATGTGTATATGTATGTTCTATTAACCCTAGTCTACACAATTATTTTCTCATCATTTGTGTACAGGTACTGCTATGATTAGTTCCTTGCTCCTAGCAATTCCTTGCTCTGTTGTGCCATTTATATAGTATCCCATATAGGAATGTAACGCAGCTCTTTTAGACATATCATGTTTTCTGGGCCTTTCTATCTTGCCACCAGGATGTACCACAAGGAAGTCAAAAGACAAGAACACATTTTTCCAAACAATACATGCAAAGGAATGATGGAGGAAGAGACTGCAGTATCTTACTGGTGTGGAGACTAACTGATGAATAGGAAGAAGGTAATATCAAAGATGATAGATGATTTCTCTTATAAGGTCTCTAGTTCTTTTCATGTATGCACTGAGTTGTATGAGAAAAATATTCAAGCCTAACCTCAGGCAACCTCTTGAGCAACCAAAGTCAAAAGCATAGGAGCCTTATGTTTGGTCTATAATCAGTAGTACCTTTAAAAAGCAATTTAAATCTTGAATTTCAAACACTCTGCTAGCCATGTTAAAGACTATGCCTAAGCTACATCACTCTTCATTTCATTTCTTAACTTGATCTGGCAGCAATGCTGGACAACAAGGAAAGTTCAGTTTGAAAAGGTATTTGCTCCATCAAGCCCTAAGGACTAAAAGTTCAATTTCTGGTGAAAGGCTGGCATTTTTCTTTCTCTGCCTACAATTCCACCATATAAACTATGTACATTAGTATAACTAACAATGAATTAATTCCATTCTAGGTGTGACTCATGGAAATGTGGCACAGACAGGAGTACAGAGTTGTGATGTGTCTTTTCAAGTATAGCTTGGTATAATGTATCATTCTGCATTCAATCAATGTCATGTATTCATTATGAAGTAATAGGATACAGCCAGTTTCGTGTCAGAGATATCATAAAAATTCAGAATGACATAAAATATCAAAGTGCTGAAGTGTTTAAGTTGCTTTGAATTTGCAACCAACCTCACTCATCAAATGTTTAAATTACTATAACAAAGATTTAAGTGAATAATTCTAGAGAGCAATCAACAATGATGGAATAGTTAATTGCCTTACCTGCCAATGGATTTAAATGCATTAAGAATGGGTGATTTTTGAAGAAAGGACCAAGATCCACATTAATAAAAAAATACCAATTATGTGAAAGATTACCTTAAGTGATATTTTAAAGAAAAGATGACAGTGGCTAAACAAAATTCACTAGATTATATCTGCTCTGGATTTCAATGGATCCACCAGAAAGGAAAAAAAATAAAATAATAAATAAAATCACCTGAACTATAAGAGGGGACTGATTCTGATAATAAAGGCATCTTGGAAGAGTAACAGGATGAGACAATAAACTTCCATGTGATATTTGCACAGTCTAAAATAAACTCAAAGATCTTATTTAATCGTGTTTTATTTTAAGCACTTAACTTGGTTACCCCTGTAATGTGAATCATGCCTTTGGATAGGTTACATGATAAAAAGGTTGCCTTCAAATACACAAAAGAGCACAGAGAAACAATGGCAGGTGGGGTAACCTGAATAATACCCTCATCTGGCTACTACCATTCCCACCACAGGAGCAGCCCAGCCCAGGCATGTGATCAACCAATAAAAGGCACATCTCCCCTGGAAGTACTCAAGGTCAGGTTGAATTGTGCTTTGAGCAACTTGACCTAGTGGAGGATGTTCCTGCCTATTGTAAGGGCATTAGACTAGATGATCTTTAAAGTCCCCTTCCAACTCAAACCAGCCTATGATTATATGATCTTGGTGACATGTGGAGTAACAAATGTGGGAAAACAAAAGGATGATGGAATAAAAGGGTCTGTTTCTTGTAGAGTTGGTCAGTCAGTAAACTTGTCTGGCAGTGCCCTGTGCTGGATCAGCAGTCTGTCTCATCTTCTGATTAAACTCCAACTCTCTTTTCCTGCCTGAGGGACTGTTTCTTCTCTGAGTGTGTGTGCAGGATGGAGTCAGACCAGAGGTCTGTATGTTGGTGGTTTCAGCATCTGGAGGAAGTGTGGGTTTGCAAGTGAGTATGTGAGTGCTACTGAAGGACAAACTGGATTAGCTGGCAAGGAGGTGAAGTGGCCTGGGAGCCAGGGGAGTGGTTAGGTCTCTAAGGCTGAGGTCATGGGAGGAACTGGTTATTGGAGGGGAGTCTCAGCTAGCTGCTGGAGAGACCATGGGGTCTGGTTGTCTCAAAGGGTGGGATAAACATGTGTGTGTGAGAGAGAGGGTTGGTACCAGCAACTGGAATGGGGCTGCAGCCTACGGGGCTCTTATGTGCAGATACCAAAAAGTGGAGAGACTGTGATCCAGGTGCAGCTACTGGGGAGACTGAGGTACAGGGGCAGCCACTGGACAGACTGAGGTTCTGAGCCCAGCTGCTGGAGGCATCCACACTTTACTTGTGCACATGCATAAGTATATTTGTGTGTGTGTGTATATATATATATATGTATTTCCCAGCAATGCATTTTCATCCTACTCATCCAGAGAAGGGAACAGAATAAGGCTACTGGTGCTATTTGTGTTTATGCCAGAGCTGAGCATCTGTGCTGATCTGTGTGGCTGGCCGTGTGTGTATATACAAATACATGTGTGTATGTGTGTGTGTGTGTGTGTGTTTGTGTTTGTGTGTCTACTGGGAACATTTTCTCAGTCTTGTTACTGGTTGACCCTTGGGGCATGATGCTGCAGCAACCTCACCTCTCTTGTGCTTCTGGATTTTGTAACTCCCTCACACTTTTCTTTCTAACTGTACAAGACAAGACCTTTGGACTACCCCTAACTTAGACACCTCCATTCATCACCTAAAATTGTATTTGATATATGTTAGCCTAGAACTTATATGGCAAGATGAAATATGTAAAATCAAAGTCAGATCTATTGCTTCTGGCCATAAGAGAAAACTTTTAAAGTAACAGGGATTGTACAGTCCCTGCTACTGAGAAACAAAATTCTTGGACCTGTTGTATTTTGGTATATATTTCATTAATAGCATTAGTTATTGCTACTGCAGCTCCCTAACTGTTTTTTGTTGAGTTTTTTTTTTGTTTTGTTTTGTTTTTTAATTCATCAGACTAAGAAAGTAATACTTATTCTCTTTCTTGGATGTTGTGAGGTATAACTAACTCTGCTATAGCATCCAAATGATTATGCAGCGGATGATATTGATGGAAACCATAGCTGTTAAATTAAAAACGTTAACTTTTAATTTAATTATCCTTGCTTCTGTATGTCTAAGTCAAATCTGCAATATTCCTGGAGTTTAATTTTTTCTGTGTTACACCAAAAGTATTCAGTTGTCATTCTCTCAAGTTTAAAAATTATCCAAAATATGTGTCTTTAACAGACAGCTGATGTTCTGGAGCAAATGGGTATTTACACCTTAATTACAGTGTGTCACCTTTCTGCTTCAGTGCATTGCATAGCTTTAAATCTCTTAGATCACATCATCTTGTGTAATGTCAACTCACATTGGCTTTTCTGCATGACACAATATAACATGATGGGTAGTGACACAGAAAATATAATGCAGTATGACACATCAGGAATGCAAAGGGCACTGCAATTGGATAGTTGGTGTCAATTTAGATAGGAGGCTTCAAATCCAAAATGAATCTGGCAGACACTAATGGAGTAAATGTTACAGTAACTACTGTATGTGTGAAACTGTGAATTATGCAGTTCATCATAGTGCATTGAACAAGTGCAGAAATAAAGTCTGAAATATTAGGACAAATGAGTATTTTTAATTGATATAAGTATATAGGTTTAAAATATACTGAAATGTTATATATTGAAAAATGTCCTTCTCCTTGCTTTTTAATATTTTCTTAAATAATAATTTATTAAATAAATAATTACTTTTCTATTTTAATTCCTTTTCTAAACTCTAGGCTACAAAAAAAAAAAAAAAATTAAAAAAAAAATTTGCATTTCATTGTTTTAGATTATACCAAACACAACTGGCATCAGATAGTCAAATGCAAAGAGTATGGCTGGAAGAGTAGCACCTAGTTAACCCAGAGAACACTTTTAAATACTAAACTCCTTACTGTTTAATAGTTTGAATATTCCAATGAACTTTCTATCAGATAAATCTGATGTAAAAGTATGAAGTTCTAAGAATTTTGTCATAATATATTCTGTGCCTTGCAGGCTGTAGTCTTATTCCACCGTATTAGATTTAGTTATTTTTTAGGATAAAAAGAAAAAAGGACTAAAGAATAAAAGGAAAGTACAAAATGTCTTGTTCTGTAAGTATCAGATGTCTGTGAAGGGATAAGAGAAGTTTTTAAAGTTTTGGTTCAAATAATCTGAAGAACTGACCGTCATTGTTTTGTTCCACTAGACAAGTCTTCCTTTTTTTTTTTTATCCCTTTTTTTTTTTTTTTCTTCCCTTTTCCTGTGGCAACATGTTTTTTGCCATGTGTTAGTTATTCCTATGGTTCAGCTCTTTCACAGAGACTCAATAGTTTTCTCGAAAGATTAAAAGTATTATAAATTATTATAGAACTCAAGTATTCTTATAATCTATGCTCCAGAAGAGGAGAGAATTTATAAATGTGTATAAACACTGATTTTCTTCTCTGAAAAAAAACCCTTTAAATCATCTGTGATCTGACAAGAAAAAAGACTATGTGGGAAATAAAGTGCTTTCAACTTTGGAGTGTGGAAGAGGAAAGGTCGGCATGTGGGACAGGAGCTCTTTAGGGCCATACATAATATTTCAAATGAAATAAACAAAGAAAACTACAGAACGTCTCTTGTGTGGGACAGTAGCTCAGGAGATATCACAAAGTCTACTTTTCTGCCTGTAAAATTGAAAAAAAAAAAAAAAAGAAAAAGAACCAAAACAGTGTGCTACAGAATAGAACTGAAAGTAGGGTGCAACAGATAGGGGTGATGCACTGTAGCTGATAAGACGCAAAGGCAGGTTTAATTCCTTTTCTGTAGGATGTAGTTTTAGCCCTTCAGCAAAAGATCTTTTTAGTGATAACTGCTACCCTCCTCCAATGATTCTTTCTTTTGTGAGACACAATAATTTTGTAGGTTTTTTCCCACTAGCGTAATAGGACAACTTTAACAACTAGAGGGAAAAAATAACAAAAAATCCCCTTTAAGTGCTTTTAACAATATTTCAAAGGCAAACACAACTGTTTCACTGTTTCTAAAGAACAAAAAAATCAACTTTACTGCCCGTTTCACCAGCAGTGATTTATTCCCCTGCTCAGTTTTTGCAGTTGCTATTGTTTCCCACGAAGTTAGAGTACCATGTAATTTTTTGCAAAAGCACATGCAATGTTTCCTGGTGAGTGTTATTTGCCATCATCATTTTGACAGGATCAATACAATGATGTGTTATAGATGAGACTAGGCAAAGAACTAAAGATAAATTGTAGGGCACAGTTTCGCTCAGCAACAGACTGTCTGGAGATGGTTAGTCAACTGTACAGCGTCACTCACCCAAAGAAGGGTATTTACAAGCTCAGGGCTCCCTGCAGGTCCCCATTCTGGCTTGCCATCAGCTTGTTGCCTGAGGCCCTATATTGAATATTTCTGGATCATAACTGCATTAGCAACCCTCTGCAATCTTCTGAAAAGAAGTGACTCAATAATTACATACTCACTATTTGTAGAATCAAGATTAAAGAGGGAGGGTGGTAGTGTGATTCCATGCCCACATGAGGTAGTATCTTATACTAATTATATTGATTAGCTTGGACATGACCCACATTAATCTATTAAATTACTTCTGAAGTGGCAAGTAACTGTCTATCTCTGATGGCAGGTAGGGTAAGAGGATGACTTAATATTTTTTTAGTTGTTTCTACCTATTGATTGTTACAATGCTTGTTCATATATTAATTTGACTTAGGTCTCAGTTCTGTAAGTGTTTATTCATGTGTAGCATAAATTTGCTTTTTCAGTTGTACTAAAGTTTTTTGCAAGAATTTATGCATGAAATTAAACATAAAGTTTTGCAGATTGTGGCCATGTTTTATCATGTTTTTGAGGAAAATTGTTTCTTCCTGTGGATAAGATTTAATCCTGTGGTTTCTGGCTGTGAATCTTAGTGTTGACCTGTATTTCATGTCCAGTTAGTACGTCTATTTATCTCTTTCAAATAGCATTTCTAAGTATGGAGACTGGTTTAGTAGAGTAAAGTAAAAGACAAGGCACCTTTGTTGGTGTTCGTAGCCAAATTCCACTCCCTTTAATTTCAAGCACCTTCTGTTACAAGTGGGAATGATTTGAACAGATCAGACTTAGTAAAAAGGAATTAAAATTTATTTTAGGAAGCAAGGAAAAATTATCCTCTTCAACTCATGTTTTCTGATGTTCATATCTCATTGTGCCTATGCTCCAATATCCATAGACCCCTCCAAGCTGTGTGGTCAGTCTCAGTATGTGACCTGGCACTCCAGGAACCATAGCATTGGTAAGGTTTCATATCTGTCCAGACTTAATTTGGATGGATTTTCTTCCTATTTTATTCACTCCTTCAGGTAATGATTGAAGAATCATGTTCTTTACACTTAATATGATTTCTATACTTTTTTTTTTTTTTTTTTTTGGTTAACTGTAAGCATGAAATGCACTTGGACTGTTACACAAAGAAATACACATGCTGTGTGTTATTTTGTTCATCTATATGGTGCTGAGCCTCTGGCCTTAGGAGGACATCAAATGAAAGGAAAACTGTTACAAGTAGGGCAGCACTTTTTTATCACTGGATTTAATTTCTATTTCTCAAAGCTAATTACAAAAATTATGGGTTTGTTTCTAACAGAATCCCACCTATATTTCTTTCAGATTAGTGTTTAGCAGAAAATGACCCATTTCTTCTTTCTTTGAATTAAATTGGTCTACCTACAAATATCATTTTGTTGTCTGCAGAGAATGCAATTATAACATTTCCTTTAATCTTGAAATTATCCTCATGGGATTTTCACTCTTTACAAGAGAGGCATACAATACCCATAAATGTTATTAAATAGAAATAAACTGAGTCACTAGACTGATTACAATTTATTACAAATTAGTAGTTCTTTCACATTTTGATTTCTTACTCATATGTGATGGTTGGATTTATTTTACTCACATTTAGGGGTGGGATTCAACTCCAGATAGTACAGTATTTAATATGAACACTTGAAAATGTATGCCTTTATGAAAAAGAAGTGTCTAAAAAAATAGTGTAGCCAGTGCTGATGTGAGACTTGATTCTCAATATGGTTGCTCAAATATGGTCTCTAAATATTATTCAAGATATCCTATGTTATTCTGTCTTGTCACTCAGTGGCCACTCCAGGGATGCATAGTTTTCTCATAAATCCTTGTCATATCTGCCAGTCCAATGCAGGTCTTTCTTGATATATGCAGTGTCAGTCCAAAAAAGGGAAGTGTGAAGTGCAGAGTCAAGCACCTGCAAACGAATAATACCGGGAAATATACAACCAGTATAATTCTGGGGAAAATCAGCCAGAAAACAGCTTGGCAGAAAAGGATCTGTGAGTCCTCATAGACACCAAATTGTACATGAGTCAGCAATGTCTCTTTGTGGCAAAGAAATCTAAGGGTATCCTGGGATGCATTAGCATTGCCAGCAGGTCAAGGGCCTGCCCCTCTACTCGGCACTGTTGAGGACACACTTGGAGTGCTGTGTCCAGTTCTGGGCAAGTCAGTATAAGAAAGACATGGACATACTGGAGAGAGTCCAGCAAAGGGCCACCAAGATGACTAAGGAGCTGGAGCATCTCTTCTAAGAGGAAAGGCTGAAAACTGGGAATGTTTAGCCTGGAGAAGAGAAGGAGAGATCTTCCCAATGTATATAAACACGTGCAGGGAGGGTGCAAAGGGGACGGAGTCAGGCTCTACTAACCTGATCTCCTTCTATGACAGGGTTACCCACTTAGTGGACAAGGGAAAGGCT
>NW_010332172.1:0-357 GCF_000700745.2 Antrostomus carolinensis
GGGGGTGGGGGGTTTGTCTATGTGTTGTCCCCTCCCCAAGTCCAGCCTGGACCCTAAACGCACCCTCAAGCCTCCTCCTCCAGCCCTAGATGAAAAGTTTCTCAGCTGAAAGGCCTGGCAGTTAGTGACACGGCATTTCTGTGGTAATCAGTAGGCTTCAGAGTGAACAGAATGGCCACAGAGAACCAGAGCACACTGACCTTCCCCAAACAAACCTGCTGCAGCGCCTGGCTGCATCTTGGGGCAGATTGTGAAGGACCACATGGTGCTTTTGTCCTGACAACATCCCAGGACCCCCCTCCTCTGCACCCCAGACGGGGTTTTTTTGGCAGAGGAGGGGGGGAGAAGGCAGCTGCT
>NW_010332172.1:373-7202 GCF_000700745.2 Antrostomus carolinensis
TGCTTCCTTCCAGCGCCCCGAGATGGGGCAGGGAGCTGATGGGGAACAGCCTGGATGAAGTGAGGGTCAAGCTGGATGACACCATCAGCTCCTGGATAAGAAAATCATGGACTCTGTATCCATCCAGCCTCATCTACCCAACGTCTGGGTGAGATTTAAATCCTCCTGGGTGGAGAAACTGTGGGGGGCAAAGCTGGGGGAGACCCAGCTCCCCACGGGGGTTCAGGCCACCCCGTCACCTCTCAACCTCTTTGCTGCCTGGAGGAAAAGGACAAAAATAGGGGAGGGGGATGGAAACATCAGAGAAATCTCTGCCCATGTTCTCCTGCTCTATTTGGGTTCAAAAATAAGCATTTAGTGCTTCATGGGCGGGTTCAGCCAGCGCTGGGTTGTGTATGGACACGGGGGATGGGCTGGGAGCTCCATCTCAACTGCCCTGGCCACAACTGGAGCCCATTTCCTCTTGTCCTGTCCCTTGGTCCCTGGTTGAACAGACCCACCCCCACCTCTCTCCACCCTCCTCCAAGGGACTTGCACAGAGCCACAAGGTCTCCCCTCAGCCTCCTTTTCTCCAGGCTCAACACCCCCAGTTCCCTCAGCCACAAGGGAACTCAGCACACTTGTGCTCCAGACCCTTCCCCAGCTCCGTTCCCTTCTCTGGACACGCTCCAGCACCTCCATGTCCTTCTTGGACTCAGGGGCCCAACACTGAACCCAGCGCTCGAGGTGAATATCAAACACTCTGCAAAATTTCACAAGGAAATTTCCCCAAATTCACAGAATCCCAGACTGGTTTGGGTTGGGAGGGACCTCAAAGCTCATCCAGTCCCAACCCCCCTGCCAGCAGCAGGGACACCTTCCACTAGACCAGGTTGCTCAAAGCCCCTTGGCCACAAACACTTCCAGGGGGGAGCAGCCACAGCTTCTCTGCCCAACCTGGGACACTGGCTCACCACCCTCACACCAAACAATTTCTTCCTCACATCTCACCTCCATCTCCCCTCTGACGCTTTCAAGCCATCACCCCTTGTTCTCTCACTCCCTGCCCTTGGACAAAGTCCCTCCCCAGCCTTCCTGGAGCCCCTTCAGACAGGAACAAGAGCTGGTTCAAGCAGCAGAGCTCACTGAGCAGCCAGAGCCTGATGGTTTATTACTTTCAGATGTTTCCAGACATGTGGGAGCCACTGGAGGGGAAAAAGGAAAAGCTTTGCCCAAAGCATCCCCCACCCTGGCGTGTGCAGAAGGGATGGGGGGGGATATTTTTGGATGACGAGATGCTTTTATGAGTCACCAGAAAAAAAACCCCAATGCTTGTGTCTAGCTCTGGAGATGTCCTAGAAGAGCTGGATCGAGACCCTTTCGCTGCAGCTGAAGGGAAAGAAGGAATTTCTAGCCCAGGATTTTCACAAACGTTTTATTTGTAGGCGAGAGGAACGGACACTGAACAAGACACAAAGAGGATGAGGTTGACACGGGCTGTGGAGAACTGAGACACACACAGACACACACAGAGATTGTCCTTTTGGAAGCAGCAGCAGGAGGTAAGAGGTCACCTTAGCAGACTGACTGAGCTGGGCTTAAACCAGCCAAGGACCCAGCAGCAAAGCTCAGATCAAAGAACCAAGCTCTATCCCCCAGATTTCGGGTGCCCTATGGAGAAGGTGCTGAGGGTGAAGCGTTACCAGATGGATCAGGGTGGATGATTCAGCCAAGGGAAGTGGATTTGGGCAACACAAACGGTGTTTTCAGGTCATGAGCAGAGCACCAGGGGCAGAGATGGGTGTTAAAATGCACCAGGGCCAAGTTGTATTGGAAAAGACAACCCATAAACTAATTTTTTTTGACCTTACCTGACCTATCTAGATCTAGATTTCCAGGTAAGGTAAAAAAACAACAGTTTCTGGGTTCTCATTTCCAAGAAAGTGGAAAATTTAGGTCTAGAGCACAGAATCACAGAATGGTTGAGGTTGGAAGGCACCTCTGAAGGTCACATCTAATCCAACCCCCCTGCTCAAGCAGGGACTCCCAGAGCACATGAACCAGGACTTTGTCCAGATGGTTTTGAAGATTCCACAACCTCTCTGGGCAACCTGTCCCAGTGCTCAGTCACCCTCCCAGTAAAGAAGTTCTTCCTGATGTTCAGGTGGAACTTCCTATGCTGCAATTATCCCTGTTTTTCAGGAGTCAAAGAACATTTCTTCCTCTGCAGCTACTTTTACCATGGTCTGTGCCATCCTTCACCTAAATACAATCATAGTGGCTGGAAAAGATCTTTAAGATCATCGAGTCCAACCATGAACCCAACACTGACCAGTCCCCTATGACTAACCCATGTCCCTCAGCACTGTGTCTACACGACTCTTCAATCCCTCCAGGGATGGGGACTCCTCCACTGCCCTGGGCAACCCCTTCCAATGCCTCAGAACCCTTCCAGCAAAGAAATTCTTCCTCACATCCCATCTCAACTGCCCTGGCCACAACTGGAGCCCATTTCCTCTTGGCCTGTCCCTTGGGCCTTGGTTGAACAGACCCACCCCCACCTCTCTCCACCCTCCTCCAAGGGACTTGCACAGAGCCACAAGGTCTCCCCTCAGCCTCCTTTTCTCCAGGCTCAACACCCCCAGTTCCCTCAGCCACAAGGGAACTCAGCACACTTGTGCTCCAGACCCTTCCCCAGCTCCGTTCCCTTCTCTGGACACGCTCCAGCACCTCCATGTCCTTCTTGGACTCAGGGGCCCAACACTGAACCCCGCACTCCAGCTGCAGCCTCACCAGTGCCATTTATCTGAGCCTGCAGCTCCCTGAAAAGGGAGAAGAAACCACAACAGGAACATTAATATTTTTTTCAGACAAAAGTACAGTCTCCAAAACATCCGTGGCTTGACACAGCCCGAAGGAATTCCCCCTCCAGCCACCCCCAGGCTGTGACTGCCCTCCCTGGAGTCACCTTTTTATTTTGAAGCTAACGCTACGTGGATCCCTGAAGGACTGAGAGCCTGAGTCAGGACTGAGAGCCCGGCACGGAGCGAGGCCACGTGAAACAGGCTGTTGAAATATTTATTTTTCCACTCACTTCTCAAACGTTCACAACAAAAGAGAATTCTGGGGAGCCCACAGGATCCAGAAACAGTCACTCGTTTTCCAATGACGCTTCTAACAATACAAACCTGATTTTTCTTTTGCTTTCCATGAAGTTTTTTGTTGGGTTTTTGTGGGTTTGTTGTTTTTTTTTTTTAATATCTCACAAACTGTAAAAGCAAATGAAAGGGATGAGAGGCAAAGGCAAGGAGTTATCGCAACGGATCGCTCAAAGCCAGATCCTCCAAGTTACTTCAGCACAGAGGAATGTGACTTCACCCAGATCATTCATGAGCAGGACAACAGGCACATGCTTAATTACCTCGTGAAGTGAGACTCTGGACACACACTGTTATTTTAGTTTCTAATGATTTTGAACACAGGAGTCATCTGGAAAGGAGGGAGAATTTTGCCAATCATCAGGATACAGTTGGGGAAAAGTGCTATTTTGGATCTCGAGATCCATTTAATTGATCAGCAACTAGAACCAGGGGTGGACATAACATCAAAGTCATAGGAAATTAATGCAATAATTAACACGGTGACTTACAGAGGGAAGTGCCAGGAGCCAGCAATTGCTCTTTTAACGCCTGAGTGCTGCCAGGAGAGAGGAGAGATCTTTGGAGGGAGGTTTTCTTGTCACTAAGTCCAACATTTCCCACCCTGATGTGTCAGGGAAGGGACACAGAGGACGGTCACGACTGCTGACACACAAATAAATCAGAGGAGATGAGTGGCTCTCCATCAGGGGGAAACATCCAAGTTAATCCGGGCTTTGCCAGCTCTTCACATCATCTCCCTTTGCTCCACTCACACCTTAAAAATGCCAAGAATTCCTGATGGTTCTTGTCCCAGGATGTACAGACAGAGGCACACAGCAGCTCTCAAATCAGGCCAACAACAGAACTCTGCCTCAGCAAAAGTGTTAAAATACAGCTGTCACCATACAGCATCGAGGGGTTACGGACACAAGGCAAAGAAATAGATGTATTTCAGACATCCACCAGCAACATAGTGAAGGAAACTGCTCCAAAACGTGGCTGCTTTTATGCTCGAGAGTGATCCTTCAGTAAAAACAATCTGATGAATTGTCTGTGGATAATTGAACCCTGAAGAAAAGCTCTACTGCATTTCTTAGGGAAATGGGGAAGGCTGGCAGCGAAACCATCGAGGAAGCGGCGGTGACAACAAAATCTTCCCTCCAATACTGGGGTGTGGGGAGCAGAATGCACCTCTGCATCCACATCAGCAGAAAAAAGGAATGACTCCAAACTCTTCCAGGGTTTTCTCTCCTGTATTTTTTTGCCACCCAAAGGTGCTGATCTCTGCTCAGCTGTGTGTTTAGCAGCGACAAGATGAGAAACACAAACACATTTCCAGGCAAACTGCCTGCAGAGCGCGTTGTTACTGCTGCTCTTGGGTCTTGCCCCGTAAAAGCAGAGTCCCTTGCCTGTCAGGTGTCTTATCCAGGCTCTTTTTCTCAGTGAGAACTTGAAACAAGTATTAAGAAAGCTGAAAATGGAGCTCAGGGTCCCCTCTCACCTTTTTTTTAATTGTACAGTCTTCAACCTCACCCAGGAAAGGAGCATCTGGGCTTTTCCTGCAGCTTAACTCGTAAGGCTGGCGTTGGTGAGACGGAACCTGAGCTCTAAATGAAGCCAATTCCTCATCTGCTTTAGGGGAAAGAAAGGTGTGTGTATATATATATATATATAAAAAACCAAAACCCAAACAACAAAGCCTAAGGGGCACTTCAAAGACGATGAGACATGGAGATATCCTGAAGCCTTTGGCTATGCTGCAATGCCCTCAGTGGATCTGGATTGCCAACAGCCCCTTGTGCAGTTGGGTCCAAGAAAGCCTGAGAATGAGAAGAGATCGGTATGATGGACTACTTGGGATTTCAGGAGGTTTGGTTTTGTTTTTTCTTGTGGCAGCAGAGAGGAGCCCACTTGCAAAGGCCTGAAGAGCTTTTCATGGTCTTCAGTACAAGCTGCTTCCCAGCAAGGAAGTCCCTAAGCATTTAGACATTCTGGAGAACTAGTTCTAAGGGGATGAATCTCACACCAACTTCTCACTGCTGCTGAACTGGAGAGATGAAAGGATATGGATACATCACAGTGGCCTCTGGTGCAGTTTTATTTACAACAGGACTCAGTGCTGGAGAACACCAGGGTATTAACAAGCAGGAAACACGCTAGGAGGGAAAAAGGAGAGTGGAAGAGAGGTCACAAGTTAAAATCAAGGTATTTTCTGCAGATATTTGACTCGACAACACTGCACATTTAGTTGATTCTACAACATCAAAAAAGGCCAAAGGGGTTTATCCTGCAGGTCAGGATAAACCTGCAATGATGCATTCAACAATTCACAGAATCCCAGAACTGCCTGGATTGGAAAAGCCCTTTAAGATCATCGAGTCCAACCATGAACCCAACACTGACCAGTCCCCTATGACTAACCCATGTCCCTCAGCACTGTGTCTACACGACTCTTCAATCCCTCCAGGGATGGGGACTCCACCACTGCCCTGGGCAACCCCTTCCAATGCCTCAGAACCCTTGCAGCAAAGAAATTCTTCCTCACATCCCATCTCAACTGCCCTGGCCACAACTGGAGCCCATTTCCTCTTGTCCTGTCCCTTGGGCCTTGGTTGGACAGACCCACCCCCACCTCTCTCCACCCTCCTCCAAGGGACTTGCACAGAGCCACAAGGTCTCCCCTCAGCCTCCTTTTCTCCAGGCTCAACACCCCCAGTTCCCTCAGCCACAAGGGAACTCAGCACACTTGTGCTCCAGACCCTTCCCCAGCTCCGTTCCCTTCTCTGGACACGCTCCAGCACCTCCATGTCCTTCTTGGACTCAGGGGCCCAACACTGAACCCAGCACTCCAGCTGCGGCCTCACCAGTGCTATCAGGGATAAGTAACTGCAACAGGAGCGTAACAACTTGTAAACTACATAATAGTGAGAAGCACAAAAGCTTAATGTGCTGCTGTGTATGGCTGAAGGACACAATAAGGCCAAGAAGCCACCTCACTTTCTCCAAGCCTCTTGTTTTAAAGCTACTTTTGTTCTTACAGGTCCCCTTCAAGTACTGAAAAGTGCAATAAGGTCTCCCCGGAGCCTTCTCTTCTCCAGGCTCAACAGCCCCAACTCTCTCAGCCTGTCCTCACAGCAGAGCTGCTCCAGCCCTCGCATCATCCTGGTGGCCTCCTCTGCACTGGCTCCAGTAGCTCCATGTCCTTGTGCTGTTGGTGGCCCCAGCACTGGAGGCAGCACTGCAGGTGGGGTCAGTCCTTTGGTCTTCTCTCTGTCTCACCTTTGGTTTAATTATTAGCTTTATGAGACTGTAACTAAGACTTTGTGATCAACCTTATCAGTCACAACCTACCCTCTCTGCTGTGTGACTGATGGCAGAGGTCTGGCTTCTACAAGTTCATTATGATATGAAAACACATGAGATAAGTATGGGAAATCTGCAAAGTGAAGCACACAGCTCTACCTGTCTAATCTCACCAGGATTTCTAGGCCAAAGAAGTGTGGTGCAAGTTGTTTCCAAAACACAGGACCTTGCTTACTTAAATAAAATGCTATTTAAACTAAATATCATAAAGCTTGTAATTCTGCCTTCAGGCAGGCTATAAAGAAAGGAATCAGCTACAGAGGATCTGCTTTGCTCCTCCCCTCCAAGCAAGGAGGTTTCATTAATGCCAGAAGGTTCTGCTGCCATCCAGCGAGACCTGGACAGGC
>NW_010332173.1:0-2583 GCF_000700745.2 Antrostomus carolinensis
TCTGGAGCCGCCATCACAAGAGAGACATGGAGCCGCTAGAACAAGTTCCGAGGAGGGCCACCAGGATGATATGAGGTCTGGAGCACCTCTCCTATGAAGACAGGCTGAAAGAGTTGTGGCTGGTCAGCCTGGGGAAGAGAAGGCTCTGGGGGGATCTTATAGTGGCCTTCTAGTACCTGAAGGAGCCTACAAGAGAGATGGGGAAGGACTTTTCATAAGGGCAGTTAATGACAAAACAAGGGGAAATGGCTTTAAACTGGAAGAGTGTAGGTTTAGATTAGATATTAGGAAGAAGTTCTTCACTGTGAGGGTGGTCAGACACTGGAACAGGTTGCCCAAGGGAGTTGTGGATGCCCCCTCCCTGGAAGTATTTAAGGTCAGGCTGGATGAGGCTTTGAGCAACCTGGTCTAGTGGAAGGTGTTTCTGCTGATGGCAGGAGGGGTGGAACTAGATGATCTTTAAGGTCCCTTCCAACCCAAACCATTCTATGATTCTATGATTCTATATGTTATTGCTATAGCAGGATAAATAAAACACTTCTAAGTAAAGTTTCAAGTTTAGATATTTCAAGAGTAAAATATTCCTTTCATTAATATTTCCTTGAAACATACACACTAGAACACTTATTGAAAAAAAAACACTCAAAATTCACTTAATCTAACTACCAAATAGTGGAAATTATGTTTTAGATATCAGCCATATTAAGTAGTTTTGGAAATTAAATATTTTCAAGAGCAACTTTTATACATATGACATATTAGGCTACATAACATGTATAACATACATATATAACATGTACATAACATGTAGGCTAAATGTCCACACAGCAATTCTGAACTTGTTAAACCATCCCTGACCACTAAGCCACGTTCTCATAGACACTGATCAGTACACTCACAGAGCTACTTGGGGCCTAACATCTTGCTCCAATTCAAATACTACTCATACCTGCCTAATTTCTCAAGAAGTGATTTAACACACCTGTCCCAGAATCCAAATTTCAAGGAGAAAGCAATAGCTTTATTTATTTATTTGTTTGGGGGGGTTTTTTTGTTTGTTTATTTTTAAAGAAATCCAAAATAAATATACTCATTAAATGAAAGATTAAATACTCCGGTGCATGAGTTTAGAGTTGAAGTTCTCACAGGAACAGCACCCATAAAACCTGTTAAAAAATATCCAGATATAGGGTCAGAAGAGGCTATATGAAGTAACAGCAAAGCACCAGAGTGATCTGTCTTAGCAGCTGAGGCATGTTATCTTTGATACTGAAAGACAAAACTTTCTGATTAAGTTTCAGAAGAATTTCAGCCTTCAGCTTTCACAGGATCGCCCATCTCAAAATCACCATGCTTTGAGGGAAGAAGACACTAAAGTATCAGACTGTAGAAGTCACTATTACCACACTTTTCATATTTTCTATTGATCTTCCAGGCTCCTCCTGCTTTGTTACTGTCTGGCTTGGTGCTCTAAGTTTCCAAGCAGTACAAGCAAGTTATACAGCAAGTCAGTAAAGGGATACACAAAATCACTCAGACCTTCCGGAGCTACTGTGTCTCTATACCCACTTAATTGTTTATTTGCAAGGCTACTTAAATTATACACACTTAATTCCCTGGCCCTGCTTTTTTCTAGATCTGAGAAAATGGTGAATGCTCTTTGGTATCCATATAACTGTTAATGAACTAGGAGTAATAAAAACATAAATATCTCTTGACATAAAATTGTTCACAAATCCTCCATCAAGTAAGCTTTTCCTTACATGTTAACCACCACAGTCTCACCCATCTGAGCAGGCACAGCTCTTCTCAGACATCATTCAGCTTCTGGTACTGAGTTCCAAGATGCACTGAAACCCATGCAGTCATTGGTTACACAGCACACAGATGAAGCAGCTCTAACTTAACTAGCTGGTTTTAAGTCATTATAGAAAATACTGCTTTTTCCTGCAAAGGCCTATCAAAATTTGTAACAAGTATTTTTTCCAACAAACAAAGATAAACACCAGTAAGGTGTCTCAGTGACTAGCAGAAACAATTATATGCTGCACAAACATACCTTCATTTCAAAGTGGATATTGCATTGAATATTATTAAAAATTACATATATGTTGCATCCATATATACAGTCACAGCAAAAATGTAATGAAGCAAATGAAGCATAAAAATGGCTCAGCTTATTCATAAGCTTGCATTGTGTGGGCTGCCTTATGCACAGGTATATAAAAAATTCAAAATTTCTAGCATCTCTGACATACAAAAATATAAATCCCAGAACCAGGATAGTTTAATGTACCATAAAATAAAAATGTTGGAGTATTACTTCCAAAAAAAGAAAAACATTTTCTGTTTGTATTAAAAATAAATGTAAAAAAGCATATGAAAACTGGGCATCAAGAAGTATTAGCTATGGGATTTTTCACTTAGACCTTTAAGTAGACCAGTTTCACTATGAAAACTGAAAAAATTAAATTTACATCTTTGAGATGGAAGTGATGTAAAAAAAAAAGATGGAGATTGTCCTACTGATGGACACACTAGTTCAGAGACACCTCATAGAATCATAGAATCATAGAATCATAG
>NW_010332174.1:0-30941 GCF_000700745.2 Antrostomus carolinensis
CCGCTTCCTCCGGAGCGATCGCACCTGTGGGTCGCACTCGGGTTCAAACCCGTCCGCTCTAATTAACTCCCTCCCCAAAACCCCAGAGATCCCCCAGGGATGGGGAGGGGCGAGGGGAAGCGGCCCCCCTCCCGGAGCTGCGTGTGCCCGTCCCCGCCGTGATTCCCAAACAATTAATGGGGCTGCAAAGAGCTCTAATGCTGATGGGGGGCCGGGGGGAGGTGAAGGCTGAAATTAAACCATGAGAGTTGGATTTGTTCGCCTAACGCTAAACAAACGGAGTGATTACCTTCTTTCCAAACGCATCAGTCATACTACATTAAGTAGCAGAGAGCTAATTATCCCAATTAGGAGGCTGATTTATAATTAATGGCTTGGACCAAGTGATAATTGGATGTTAATGGATAACAGTTTTGTCTGAAGTAGCCTCCCGCTTCCCCAAAGGCAGGGCTGGAGGTTGTTTTTCTCTCTCCCTCTCCTCTCACCCCTGCACGGAGCACAAAGATGAGGAGCCATCTCTGCTCGGTGGGGACCGGGAGGTCCCAGGGATGGAGGAGGCTGCTGGCCGCTCCCCAGCCTGGCTGGGGTTCAGCGAAGTGGGGTAAGGGGGTGACCTCCAGCACCCCCTTCCCCAGCTTTTCAAGCAATCCCTGATGCTTTTTTCCTCCCCTCTCTGAGTTTCCAAGCCGTGGACAGCTGACCCGAAGCAGTCGGATTGTTCCACGTCCCCAGTGGGTGCTGGGTTCCTCACAGGACATGAGTCGTATCCTCGATGGGGGGCAAAGGCTGAGGCCCGAGGGGTGTCCCAGTGCAGAGGAGGCTGTCCCCTCCCCTGCCCTCCTTGTCCCAGGGAGAGCAGGATGGGCTCACTTTGAGGAGGAGAGGTTTTACACCCTCCCTGGTCCACGTTCCCCGTGCATTGGGCAGCACAGAGTGAATCTGCAGTTTGTCATCGCTCTGTTTCTCCTAACCACACCTCAGAACTGGCACTTGGACTGATTAGTTTTTCCCTTCCGTGCTTGCTCTTCACCCATGAGTAATTCAATACGAGCCAATCCTGGTTCCTCATTTGCCCCAGCCAGAGAGGCTTGGACCTACAACTCTTTGGCTCTCAGATCGTCTTTCTAAGTTCAGTTTTTCCATTCTAGCTACGAACTGTAAGGGCAGAAAATTCCTGAAAGGGTAAAAGTAACTTCAACTCTGAGTTACCCCGTGACCGATGAGAGGTTGTATTAAATTACACCAATGTACTCAATGCAAAAATACATCCAAAATCGTACTGTCAGTACACAGAAAGCCAATTTAGATTTGCTTTCCAGCTTTTCCTGCTAATTTAAAGAGATTCTAATGTCAGATTGAGACATTCTCCTCTTGTTCACACAAACCAGGAGGCTCTTTGCAGGGATCTTATTCCCACCTCAGAAGACACAGCTCTCTTCCACGGAGCTGGGGCAGATGTTGCTTCTCCTTAGTGCTGGGGTCACTACCTGCATCAAAGAAACAGAGCCAGCGGAGGTTCCCAGAGCTCGGAGAGGAGGGCAGGCTGGCCAGGCAAATTTTGCACTGTACAGTCATACGGGGAGAGATTGCAGTAGTTTTTGTCCCAGTGTCTTCATCATTTAAAACAACACCTCACTGAGAAAGAGGGGAAAAAGCCAGAGGGAACAGTTTCTCCCCCCTCTGTCATCACCACAACCAGCCCTGCCAAAACAAAGATGCTGCAGAAGAGGTCCAGGACCAAGCTCTTCTGATATGGTTACCTACTGGTTTTGCTGGTGAAGCTATGGGTAAATCCTTTAGCTAGAAGTAGCTCATGTTTTCCAAGACATCAGTTATTCTTTCAATGATTTTTCTGGGGCATTCCAAAATTCAGCTTGTCAAGTTGGAAATGCTTCTGCTGAGGCACTGACGAACGTCAGTAAGTTTTGAACCTTTTCAAAAGGTTCAGTGCTGATTTCTACCACTCATGTCAGAACAGAAATATTTACAGTTACCTCGCCTCATTTGGCAAAAACACAGAAGCCCGGAAAATACTGAAGAATGTGGATTCAATAAAGCCCAAATTTTCCAATCCTATGCAGCTATTGATAAACTAACCCATTTCAGGGGAATGTCCATCAAAATATGCTTGTTGCAGAGGGTGGAGAATTCTGAAACACAGTTAAATATCCAGGTGCACTGAGGTTAGCCAGACCCTGGGTCTTTTCCTTCCAGTCTGTTCCAACATAAAAGCTACTTAAATTGATATTTTTTTTTCCTTTCCTTTTGACTTCATCAGGGTTTGGATCGGGCCCTTTATGATTTCTAAAGGACGTCTGGTATAGATATAGCTCCTGGGTAGGACAGGGGCTCTAAGGGAGGGCTGTGAGGAGGGTTGGGACCAGCAGTTCTCCAAAAGGTGGCAAATGGGTGTTTACAGCCAGGAGTTGTCAGTGGAAAACAATATAAATGTGATTCTTTTCTTGGTAGCTGCTGGCACAAATCTTTTAGGACCAATTGCAGCCTCTGTGTGATTAGAGCAAATACGCCTGAAAAATGCTGGTTTTAAATGGTCTGGATGTTAAAATATGGGGAGGTGTTGGGGGAGAACTCCACTAGGAACCTCTGAAAAAAGAGAAACAGTTTGGCTGGGGGAGGCAAACTGATGGACTTCAGGAGGCAGAAAATGTTCCTGCCAAGGGAGCTGCAGAAAGCCCATGCCTTCAGCTGCTTGGTACCAGCCCTCCTGAGCGCTGGGGGAAAGCAAGCGGGCAACAGCTCTGCACGCTCTTAGTGTGTGTGAGCCCAAGGTGGGTAAATGTCCTTCTGCCAAAGGACTGTGCATCTCCTGCAAAACCCAGCCAATATTTAGCTGCTCTGCCTGTTTTACAGCATGCAGCTCTTTGAAGCTCAGATCACCTGCTGGTGACCAAAATATATTGCTTACCTTGGCAGTTGTGCTTAATTTTGTGTATGGATTCAAATGCTTATGGGAAAGGAAACACGGCATGCACTCGCGGTGTTCCGTGGTCCCCAGTGTCTCTGCCACTAACTCCAGTTCATGGCCCTGTTTTAAGGTGGCACAAGTCTTCTGCCCGCCTTGTGAAAGCCATTCAACTCAAACAACTTTTTTAATGGTAGGAAGAAAATTAGTGTTATCACTTGTAAAGAAGGAAAACTGAAACTTCTGTCTTATTCTTTTAAGGTATTAAAAGTGCACCACAGTTGCATGGCTTGCTTCGAGCTGCCTTGCACAATTTGGTTGGTTGGGTTTTTTTCCATTTTTGACTAAAGTTAGGACTTGTCTGTCATTTTGTCTTATAGCTGATCTTAGTCTGAGCAGAAGCAATCACCACCATGAGTTTTGTGACTGTAGTTTTGAGTGCCATAAGTGTCATCTGCAGGGGTAGACCCAGGGTCCAGCTATACCTGCAGAAACATCCTGGGTTCAGGCTTTCACCTTCTGTCTCCTTCAAAACTTGCGTGTTCTCTCCAACATCAGCTTCAAGAAAAGTTGCATGTGGTGTCACAGCCTTGCAGCTTTTCAGCTAACCAGCTGAAAGAGCACATAGGACAGTCATTTTGTGTCAAGTGGTTCGAACTCCAATGGTGCAGCACAAACCACTGCGTTTCACAAAGACGCATTGCTCTCTCCTCCTTGTGCGCGTATCTAACTGCCTTCAGCTTAACACCCACAACTTACAGGTCCAACTTAACATTTACTTGATGAATAGTGATGGTTGGTGGAAAAATTGTCCTCTTTCCATACCTCACCTCAATTGCTGCCCTTGGAGCCCAGCGTCTTGGCTGAGGCATCATCATGCTGGGAGCACCCGAAGCGAGGACGCATTCCTTTTTACCAGCCCAGCTACCAGGCTGGCAGCACCTGAGCTGCGGGAGGGAATGGCTTTAACTGCCTCAGCAAATCTTCACAAAGCTTATTT
Source organism: Antrostomus carolinensis (assembly GCF_000700745.2). NCBI lineage: Eukaryota > Metazoa > Chordata > Aves > Caprimulgiformes > Caprimulgidae > Antrostomus > Antrostomus carolinensis. The sequence goes on from NW_010332174.1 coordinate 3,924, forward strand.
ATCTGTCAGGGTTCTCTTCTGCCAGCACTTCTTGCAGTGACTAATCTCTCTTGGTAGGGCTCAGGGTCAGGATGTAAAATCAGCGTTGTGGTTGTGGTACTCGGGACAGACAGAGGTCCTGGCTACTAAATGTTGCAGGCTTAAAAACATATTTTGCCGCAGAACTGTAGATCCTTGCCTTGCTAATGAGACCATGTCATGGGTAAAATCCACCAGGATATTACTTCATCTTTTAGGGATGCTGGAGATTCCTGAAACCCCAGCAGCAGCCCTACGGAGCTGCCTTCAAGCCAGTCAATTTGCTCATACAAGCGACCTGCAGTCACATACACTGCAGGCAAAGCTGTTTTGGGGGCAGAGAGCAAGTGGTGAGCCACCCCTCGTGCTGCCAGCAGGAAGGGCAGCATTTGGGAAGTCTGGACCTCTCCCATCCTCCGGTTTGGAAAACTCCATTTGCCAGCATTAAGGTAAATGAAGTGATGCTTCTCAAGCAAAGCCATTTTCGCAAAAGTGAGAGGATGGGCTGAGCCAGACAAACCACATGCAAATACAGCTGAGCCAGAAACATGCTTGTTTTGGAAGGGATGAGGGGGGAAAAGTACTTTTATATATATATGTATATATATAAACACCCAAGTTAAACACTTTAAGCTCTTCGTGAATTCAGTAGTTTGATTGCACAGTGCCTTAAGGTTATGCCGAGTCCTGAAGTCAGGGCCAGTCTGGAGGCAGAGATGCCGTAAGGTCTCGAGACGTGAGAGCAGGCGGGCAGTGCAGGTACAGAGAGCCCGGCTGCAGCAGGACGCTGCTGCATTTCACATCCACCAACATGGAACATGCGGCAGCAACGCTGGCAGAGCTGGGCTGTAGGTACTCAGGCTCCTCAGAGTCAGTCTGGGCTGCAGGGTTCTGTTTTCATTGTGATATTAATCATAAGAAATCTAAAATCCAAGGGGTTTTTTTTGTTGTTGTTTTGGTTTGTTTTTTTCCCGTTGACCGAGCTGGAAACAGAATGAGATCCTGAAACTAGAGCCAAAGTGGTGTTCATATTAAGAGCTTTTCTTATTTACCCAGGAAAATGTTTCTGCTTCAATGTAGGTTACAAGAGCGTTACTGAGGCTCTCTCCAAAGGGGAGAAGGGAGGTGCATTTAAACCCATTTGATCTGTAAGCACCGATTGTCATGTGTAAATTACAGCAAGCAAGAGATTTAGCACCACAGTGATGTTTAGGGATCCCATTCCAGGCTCTACACTGCAAATCGCTGGGATCCAAGCCTTAAAACTTATGCCTGGCTCAAGCAGAGACTTTGAGGGTGTCTTTTATTTTATTTTGGACCTCACCCTTTGAAGTGTGCCTCTGCAAACAGAGGGGCTGGAAAATCTTTTTCTAGGAACCGTCTAATCAATCACTTGGTTCTGTTAAAAGGGGCTTTGGGGATGGAAATGATGATTTCACAAAAGCCTTAAATAAAAATCACAGCGCCTGATGAGAGTTACGTCTGTCAGCCAGGGCCTGTTATCTCAGCCGCTCACAACCTGATGTCTGAGCTTGTAAAGCCCTACAATAAAACTTCCCCATCTCATCAGGATGCTCTGAGGTTTGTTTTATAAAACTCACAAACCCTCTCACATCCTATTATGCTTCTACTACAAATAAATGAGCATTACAAATGTAGTTCCTGTGCTCTTCAGCAGTACAGCCCCAACCGAGGCAACTATTTGACAAGGTCTACCCAAAAACTGTGGCACTGTGCCTAACTGGAAGTATTTCTAAATTTCTGCTGCTAGTAAATCTTCTGGTTTTAAGAAAAACAACTTTTATACTAAGGTCAGTAGTAGTAGCTGAACATGAGCTGGTAGAATGGGTGTAATCAGTCAGGTTTTGCTTTCAGTGGATGGTGACTTGTTCAACTAGGCCAGGTCTAATTAAGGTCTCTCTTTGCACTGAGAAATTAACTGCATTTAAATCCAGGGATTTAAACACCTTCAAAAATATTGCAGGAAGGTTAGAAATGGGAAATCTTGATTTTTTTTTTTTTTTTTTAACAGCTGTTCTCAATTCCTTTATTTCAGTTAAAAGTAAAGTCCTTTGGAAACCTGTTTTTATGGTGCATGTTGCTCTCAGACTTTGATGTTTGAAAGAGAAAATACGATGTGTTCCAGTATTTCAAATTATTTATATTTCATCCACTACAAAGGTGAGATTGTTTCCTTAGACATTCAACAATCTCACATGAGGAACAAAACTGATTTATGACATGCTGGTTATTATCTTCTGTGATTTTGGACCTTTATATATTTTAAAGATTTAGAGATATATATAAAAAAAAAAAGATTGAAGAAAACCTCTTGCAAGGATCATTTATTCAGAGCCCCCCAGGTATGTAATTCATTTAGTACCAAATACATATAAAACTGATGTCTGTACAGTGAGCCTATTTTCCTAGACTGTCAGATAAGCAGAGAGAGAGATTTGTTATTTATCTTGCTGATTTAAAGTGTTTCTGAATAAGGACTCAAAGCATAAAATCATAAAGCAGAATAGCTCCGGGGCAGGGGGTGTGGGGGATATTTTGTTGTGATTTTATTTTTGATTATTTTTATTGCTGGGAGTAATAAGGGGGATGTTGTTAGCACAAACCATTTGCTGTTGTTCCCCGTTAATAATGAACAACGGGTCCCTGTGCTTTGCATAAACATGAGCAGTGATTTGAACTGCCTGAGCAGGTGCTTGGGCTGGAGAACCCCAACTTTCCTTTTTAGCTGATAGGGCTGCTCCTGTTTTTTTCTGTCACTTGCAGGACCCTCAACATCAGACAAGAGCACCAAACTTTTATTTCACTTTTTTTTTTTTTTTAAGTGATGCTTTTTCCATGCTTAAACTGTGTCTTGCATCAGTGTGCAGGTTCAAGGTGGTGCTGAGATCTTCCAAACTTCAAATGCATCTCTGGCAAGTCTCTTGTCATCAATAATGAACTATGGTGTTGGAATTCACTTCTACCAATGAGTTGTCAAAGTCCAGATGGAATTTTTCTAGTGCAGCTGATTTCCCACATAAAGGTCTCATACACCCCCCCACCATCTCCAACCCTTCCAATTTCTGAATAGATTTTATGAAATGATAAGGTAACACCCCACAGTGCCACCAGTTTAAAGCAGGCTCTGCTTGACTTCTCTAGGGAAAATTTAGTCTTTTTAACTCATAGGTTGTACTACCCCTTTTTTCATGATGGCACCAAACACCTTGTGTAGGTCAATGAGTTGTCTCAGTACTTTTTTAAGTTTGAGATGACTCGGTATTTGAAGGGACCAGCTGAAGAGAAAAGAGAAGATGGTCCAAAGCTCCTGCAAAGCTTTGAGTCCTACATCCAGCCCCAAACTCATCTCACCCAATGGCGTTTGCTTGAGAAAGGCAAATATCTTGTCCTAGGCATTTTTTTACTTCTGACTGGGAAAACTGCCCAGAATAAGCTATTGAAGAAACTTGCTTTATCTCAAATCAGCTTAGATTTTGGGGGGAAAGGGGTGTGCTACTCCAGAATAATGCACTTGAGCAAAACCACTGTCTTGGTTTAAAATTTCTTTCCTCCAGAGCAGTGCTGGCACAGGGAGCTGCTGTGGATGTCCTGACTCAAAGAGCTCAGCACGGGACATGCTCTCCAGCACTGGCACAAGCTCTGTGGCCAGCACAAGTGACATTTGAATTTGCAGGCTGCAGGCATCAAAATGTTTCATCCCTAGTGAGCTTTGTCTATTCTGTTTTTTTGTTCAAAGCCTTGTGTGTGGCTGGTAGGCGAAGCCAGGTACAGAGTGAAAATGTTTTGATGGAGAGAGTAAGGAGGTGAAATAAGGAGAGGAGTGAGCAGAAAATGTCCCTCATCTCAGATTCTTCGGTGCAGTTAATACAGCTCCAGGGTGGGTTTTGCAGGGGTTTTTTTTTTGTGCTTTGTTTTGTTGTTTGTTTGTTTGTTTTCCCCTGATAGAAGGGAAAATATGGATGTTTTGTTACAAGATAATTTTCAGAAAATGTCAATATCTCATTTTTTTAAAAGATATTTTATTTTTCCTAGCTCTGTTTCAATTGCATACAAACACAAGCCACTAGGAACAGGAGTTTCCACCTGGTGAGGAAATGTAAGGTTCTCTCCTCCTTGAATCTTGTCTCAGGACAGAATTACGTGCCTGAATACAAAATTAGTTACCAGTTAAATAGGAAGCCAAAACTGATAATATTAAAGCCCAGGGTCAAATTTCCCCTATGGGCTACTCTGTTAAAAGTGATGTACAATAAATTGCACCACTCTTGTGCTATATGACTTCATGGGAACCTGAGGTTTTCAAGGCCAGGGTTGGGAAGGGGTGGATGGGAGCCAAGATGCACCAGCAGCAATGCAGCTCTGCTTTGGGATTAACGGGGTTCCCATTCCTGGCTGGTAAATGTGCAAAATGTTTTGCAGCAAATTGAACAGTGGCAGCTGAATAAGAGAGTGGTCTTCTCTCTGGATTAGTCTGAGATGGGCAGAGACCTACATTGCCTGGCCTCTAAGTGATGCAGAGGATGGAGAAACCTGGGTTTCTCATGGCCAGCAGCAGTTAAAGCTAAGAGAAACCCCTGGCCCTCTCTGTGAGACTGGATCCTGGCAGGACACAGCTCCTACAGCCTGAGGGGTCTGCAGGCACATCATCCATGAGACTTCCATGGTGAAAACTTAATGGAGAGGTAAAAGCCATAGGAGAGTTTTTGGGAGTGAGGTAGCAATGCCAGGACTGCAAAGGTAGAAGGAGAAGGAAACCCATCAGGGTCCAGCACAGGGCCCAGCATGGAGATGCGAAATGTGGGTAGCAAGGAGAGAACAAGTCTTTTGATGGCAAGGATGGGAGAGTTGCCAATGTGGCCCTGAGGGGCCATGTAGAAGGAAGCCACCTGCCCCTGGAGGTACCAGCCCCAGGCAGTGCCTGGAGGCATCCATCCCCCTTTGCTGAGCAAATGCTGCAGGATCAACCTGTGGGCTCTTGGCAGGGGCAAACCTCACCCTGTAGAGAGATTTTCCTCTCACCTATTGTTTTCCTGCACCTTTCCTCAGCTCCCATCTCCTTTCTCCACAGCTCCCAACTCTTCAATGATCTCTGATGCAGCATCAGACATGCGCATCCCCTTTCTTTCAGGATGGGCCCTATGTTACCCTCCCAGCTGTATCGATGACCGCTCAAGCCTATAGCCTTCCACAAAACAGCAGCTCAAACTTTGCTCTCATCCTCGCCCTGGCTGCGGCTGTTCCTGAGGCCCTCCAGCCACCCAGAGACATAAAAGATGCATTTGCAGATTTTGAAAATTAAAACCATCTATACAGCCAGTGGGGAAGGATCAGCTTATTTGGTTGCTTAATGAAATATGAAGATTATTTTAACCAGTGTAAGCAGTATTCGACAGCTTGTGAAACACAGTGGTGGCTTGATGAATGACTTTATCCATTAAAAAAAATTGCTGCATGATGTCTTTTAAATATTTAATTTATTGGGGTTGGAGGGTGCTCAGAGCTGTCAGTTAAACAGGAGTTGTTTGTGGTCTTGGTTAACTTTGCTCATTAGGTTGAACAGTCTCGCTCGGTAAATGTAAGATATCTCCTTTTCCCTCATTTTTTGTACTGAATCTGGGATGATACACTTGCTGCATAAGTGGGTAGGAAGTTCTGCCTGTCGTCTGCACCGCAGCACGCCAGGCAGTAACCACTAAAGCTGTGATGGGTATTGACTGCCAGCATGAGTCCATCCTTACTAAGTCCCTTGCCTTTTTTTTTTTTTTTTAATTAATGCAATTTCTTCTAAACCACACAGGAAAGTTTGTTCAGACACACATGTGCACACAAAAGCATCTTTTAAAAGCATCAAATAAACTGAAATCTTCCTGGAGCAAGTGTTTCAATGGAAACACTGGGCTTCAGACATAACAGCATTGTCAGTGTCCTCAGGAGACTTTACAGTATGAGAATATTCCCTTCCTCTCCCTCTTCATTTTTCCCTTAGTGTGCCAGCTTGGTACACAACCAACGGCATGCGAGGGGGATTAGAAAAGAAACAGGCATTTCTGTGAGCCGGGGAGTCAAAGACACTTGGCCTCCCACATATCTCCCAGCAAGGCTGAGCCCTGGTGTGGATTCTCCAGCATCTATTAAGGATGGAGGTCTGGCAGCAACCCAGGGCAATTAATAGGTTCTGTGTCCTCAAATGGTTCTCACGGAACACACAGGAACTTAATAAGCTTTGAGACCTCCACTGAAGACCAAAGCTGGTGGAACAGGATGGTCGGTTCACAAGTTAGGGGGTGGGAAGGGAGGAGGTGAAATGAAGTTGCAAATCTCTGTTTACCTGCATACGTTGTCCAGAAAAGCCAGTCCTGTTCCTGGAAAGTGAAAGCAAAGCAGTGAACTACTCTCTGGCTGGCTGTGGTTCTCGCTGCCCATGGGGAGCAGCTGAGCACTGCTGCTCACCGATCTGGCTTGGTGTGTGCTGAGTGCTGCTCTGCACAGGCTGGGATGATGCTCTTGGGAAACAAACATACTGAGGATGGGGTGAGGCAGATACTGCCAGATACTGCCAGAACCATCCAGGGAAGTGTTTGGGTTAAGGACCTGCAGGTCTTCCCCAAGTGATGGGAGGTGTCCCCGCTGGCCATGCCAATGGCATATGTCACTGGGACATGCTCCTGTCCCTTAGCATGTGCCACAAGCAGCAAAACTGTGCAGTCCAGCAAAGCAACACCCTGGTAATTTGCTGTGTACCCGTCTGTTGGCACATGAAGTCCCTCACTTCACTCAGAGAACAAGCAAGCAATGTTGTCATTGCTTAGGTCTTCCCTAAGCTCAATTAGAGCAGAGCTACAACATTCTTCTGTTTAGGTCACCATCTTAATCAAAATTATCCATTTTCACAGTGGTCCAGCTCAGAATAGCATTGGCTTCCTCTCCTGTTAGAGCGAATAAAACCTTGATAGGGTATAGACAAAGGTTATTCTTTTATTTTGAAAATGTCTTTGCTTTTCTAAAAATTAAGCTTGGGTAAATTTTGAAATGAAACATTTTGAAAATAAATTCAAAATTAATTGCCTGGGTACCATAAAACAAAGCTGATCTGATTTTCCCCTGCTTTCCAGAACTAACTACAAATTATATCTTAAATGCATTTTTCAATAAATCAGCTATTCATATAAAAATTATCTGCCTGTACGTTTAAGTAGGAGGTAAGTTTTTTTTTCTTATACTCTTATATAGGATGAGGTAGGAAAGGACATGACTGGTAGCATTCTTGGTGGGCCATAGGGATGTGGCTGGCATTTTGCAGAGCGAGGTGGGATGTAGGTGCTGGATAGCCACTGAGCTTTTTTTTGAGTCTAAAACTAAAGAATAATTGGAGAGTGAATCCAGAGTGTGTGAAAAGGGAGACACAAAGCAGATGAAGGTGGCATCATTGTGTGTATCAGATCTTTGTGGTGTAACCACACCTGGATCTATCACCCTCCCCACCAGCATTCTTGGCACTGAAATGATGTAGTGGCAGAATGGAAGGGACTCGGGGAAACAGGAATGAGGCAGATTCTAGATTCCCAAATTACTGGTTTATAATTACGGTGGCATCTTTGAGAAGACAATCCCAAAGGCAGCAATCACACTCATGACACAAAATCACTCCATAAAAAAAAAAAAAAAATAGAAAAGCATCCCAGAGCAATGAGGACCATCCCTGAGCTGGCAGGGTGTTTGACCAAGCTCCAGCTGTATGGCTTCCCTCCTCTGTTCCTGGGTACCGTGATGGAGAGATGCTTACAAGGGTGAAGCCAAAAGATGCCCCAGGTCATTACTAGACCCTACAACACAGAGTTCAGCTCCTTTTCCTAGCAATTACAGCTTGGTCTATGGATGTTAAACAAGGTCACTCCATGTCTGTGCTTCCCACATGATGGTGATTTGGGAGAGAATAGGAATTCAGAGCAAAGGAGGTAGTGAGTACAACTCATTTCCGTTCCTCCCTCTTCACTTAAAGTCTGTCCTCCAGGGTATAAATCCTTTACAGGCAAAAATGAAGGCCTTTCCTCAGTACAGAAAAAACAACAGATAATTTTTCGTCTAATTTTTTGCTGTTGAATGCATCAGGTTTCTCCTAAAACCATAGGAGCTGAACCACCTCCCTCCAGTGATCAAAACTGATTTCTAAGAGTTTGCCTAGATAACCTCTCTGCTTCCCTTAAGTTAGTCCAGCTGGACCTCTTCAGGATCTGACTTCTCTGACTTTCCAGATGATGACTTGCTTATGTAAATGGTGTTTTTAAAATTTTCTTTTATGGCAAATGTGTCACAACTTCCTTTCCAATGTCTTACAAACTACAGAAATGGCATCCTGGAGGCCGTCAGTCACTTATAATGCAGATGAATGAAGCATCACTCAGCTTTTGAGATCAATATTAGCTCAGTTTTACAGATGGTCTGTAAGGAAAAACAGTTTGAAGTTTCATGCAGAGCCCACAGTAGAAAAAAAGCCATTAGTTTTTTTGAAATAATTTCCTTGCTATTGAGCTATGAAATGTCAGTACTTATTGCAAACCTTAATTCCCTCTTTAGCCATAACATTTCTGGTCCTATTACGCTACAGATTTATTTTCTTTTACACCACGTGGGTTGGGTTTTTTTTTTTTCCGTATCATTTGTGTTTTGTTAAGAAGAACGTTAAGAAAAATGAATGGAAATAAAGTATGCACGAGTGGGTTCAGATAGGAAAGATTATTTGACATTGTAACAATGGGATTATGGAACAGCCCACCATAGGCAATGACAGGGACAAAATCCTAGCTAGTCCTGGGATAGAGCTAGGTCGGTTCGTTAGAAGTAACAATAACACGATACATTTTATTATGGTATGTAAAAAAAATCCTTTCCCATTTTTTGTTCTGCATATCATGAGTAGTGGGATATGGTCAGATGCTGATCTCTAAGCTTGGAAGCCAGACTGGTGTCACTGGTGCTTTAGGTGTACGAGAGGTATTTTGATTCCTGTCCCAGAACCTGTTGGAGTTGGGAGGTTGGAAGTGAGCCTTACATGCAACAGCTTAAGTTTGAGCTCAGCATTTCCAAAGCTCTGCTGAGACACCAGGAGACTAGAATAGCATGTTTCTAAGCATCTCTCTCCTCTGGCTGCTGTTTTTCAGGTTTATGTCGCCATGCAGCACTATGGAGTGAATGGTTACTCCCTCCATGCCATGAATTCACTGAGCGCCATGTACAACCTCCACCAGCAAGCAGCTCAGCAAGCCCAGCACGCCCCCGACTACAGGCCCTCGGTGCATGCCCTCACCCTGGCAGAGAGACTGGCTGGTAAGAACAACTCATGGCTTTTGCTGTTCCCTGAGGAAAAAAAAAACCCAAACCAAAACAAAAACAAAATACAAAACCAACCCCAAAACCCTTTGTTGCTTGGACAGAATGATACTCTTCTTCGGGAGTTGGAGTACAACATAGCCAACTGGCATGGTGTGGTCCTGAATACTGGCCAAGCTCTGCAGGTGACACATACCCTCAGTGTTTGCTGCCAGTGGACCTCTGCCCCTCTCTGCAGACTGGCCTCTGATGGCTGGGGAGCCCAGGGGTGAGAAGGGGTGCAGCCTCGCTGCATGGGACTGAAAAGGGGGAATTAAAAAGACACTGAAATACTTTTTAACAAGTGAACAAAAAATAGCAGAAAAAAAATTACTTTCTTGTTAGTAAATAACAGCACAATGAATAAGAGTATGCAGTGATTTGGATTTTCCCACCGAGGGGCCCAGGACTTTCATCCCTTAACAGCCATCTCTTCCTATCCCAGACCATAGCTTGCTCTTCCATGTTGCTCCTTCTTGCAACTATTTTCCATTTCTTGTCCTACCAAACACTCTTCTCTCTGGAAAATGATCTCCATTTGGATCTTCTTTGAGTCTCACCTTGACCTGTTTCTTCTTGGGGATCCTGACTCTTGGCCTGGGCGACGCTTTCTTGCAGGTCATACTGGCTCCCTCTCTGTTGTTTTTGCATTTTGCCTTCCACAAAAGAGCTTTTTAGGTTCCAAAAAAGTCACATGTGACTTTACTCAGAGAGTATTTTTTTTATTTTTTTTTATATATAAATATTTTATATTTACACAGCGCTGTTGATGGTGAGACAGCAGCTGCTGCTTCAGAGCATCTGATCTGTTTCTCTATGTTCAAACATGAATGTAACAGCACGGCATTGGTACTGTCATTAGAAGATAGTGACCTAAGAATATTTGACATGGTGGGGCAAATAAATCTGCTCTACATTTCAGCCTAGGACAAAACACCCAAATCTGGTTGAGATCACCAAAGGCTACCACAATGCAAGTGGTCAACATCACCATTTTGGTCAGGGCTTGGATGCAGTGTGGTAGACCAGACCTCACAACCAGTATACTGAAGCTAAAGCAAAAAATACAGCAGATGTGATTCTAGAGACCTTCCCAGAATGGAATGATCTTCCCTGACTGTCTGAACATTACACATCTGCTTTAAGACAGCTTTCTAGCTGTCTTCTAGCTTTTAAGACAGCTATCTGATTCCCTGATATTAAAGGGAAAAAAAAACCAACCCAAAACAAAAAAAAAAACCAACAACCCCCAAACCCACCACCACCAACAAATGTGGAGTGGCTCCTTCCAGCCTAGAGTAGGTGGAAAAAGTGATCTACACAGACAACTTTAGTGGGCTAAATTTAAGAGACATAGGCTTAAGCCAAAATAAGGATGCAGAAGTTTCAGAATGGTCCTCCTAGGTGGGTAGTCTACAAAGGCATGGTGGTAAAGTTCTCAGACTATTTGGATCAGTAAACCACAAGTGACTCTCAAATCTTCATGCCAGCAATGTTCCCTTACCCAGCTGCTAGTAGCGACCTCCTTAACATGGTTCCTCAGACCACTCAGTGTGGCCCATGGGGTCTCTGGAGGTCTGTAGGGCAGACCTAGAAGTCACTATCCTCATCAAAAGGGAACCAAAGTGGGATCAAGGAGACTTGGACTCTGCTCCTGGCTCTACTGCTGGGCTGCAGAGTGATGACAGGTGGGCACTTGCCTTGTCCTGGTCTTCCATCCCCTCCTTCTATCATCCTCTCAGCCTGTAGCTGGTCAGAGAGGAGCAGTTGGTCCTGAACTCTGCAATGTGCCTTGCAAACCTTGGGTTTCAAGGTGCCCCTTTCACAGATTCAAGGATGTCTTGAAAGATTTTTGTCACCACGTGTATCTTTTATAGGAGAGCATGGAGGACTTAATGTCTTTGACCCTAAGTAGGGTAAAAGCAGAGGGAGATAAAAAATAGAATAAAAAAGCTATTCTCATACTCTTGACCAGGAGATTCAATTGGATTTCTGACCTCTTATCTTTAAAATTAATAACCCACCCGGATGACTTTCCAAATTAAATCTCACTGTCCCCTTGCCTGCTTGTCATTGGTGGGGTAGGCATAACATACCTACAAGCTGGTTCCTTTGCAATTGCTTCACATTCTCTTACTTCTGAATATCTTTTGGTGCAGGGCTATAGATCTCATTTGCCTTCCAGGGACAGTCGGAATAAAGCAGCACAAAAGCAAATGACCTTAAGTCAGAAAACAGAGGTTTCTGATTGTTACTGCAAAGCCTCACCTGCAATTTATATTCTCCTTCTTGCACAAAGCCTGAAAACATAGTTAAAGCATTAAAATAATTGCTGGTTGGCTCTCGTTGGAGTGGACAAACTTAATGCATGAGCTGCTGCCTCCAGGGAGCTGGTAGGTCTAACCTCTACTCTAGAAATTCGGGAATATTCCAGCCTGCAGGTAGGGTGTTTAACCAGTGTCCTTTCTCCTGATTCCTTTTACTGGAAACATAGATGTTAGGTTTCTAAAATGTTTCATGCTGGCTTCATTTTCTTCTCCTGGAACGTCCCTTCTCACCTGGCTGCATTGCGAGCTGTGCCTTAATGCTCCAAGGACAGTCTCGTTACCTTCAATGTGCTAGCTACTACCATTGTACTCCTCAAAGAGCTCTGATAGCTCAAACACAAAAGTCTCTTGTATACAACCAACACTATGTTGTATTTGGCCAAAGACCTTTAGCCTGATCACGTCTTTTCCAGGTTGCCAAAACCACAAGGCTTTGGCAATCACCCAGAAAGGCACTGCAAATGCTGACCTAGAATGAGACAGCTGGAAGTTTGGAAGAGGAATATTGCAGTGGTGCGAAGCTGATTTGCTCTGCTTGTTAGCTGACATATTTGGAACCTGGCTGTGTGGTTCTGGGGCCATCCTGACAGCAGGTTTTTTATTGTTTACATTCATGCTACAATGCTCATGACAAAAGCACAAATAAACAGCAGCAAGAGCCTTCTTCTGGCTTCACACACCAATAATGACGACTTTTCTCCCTGTTAGGTTGTTTTCTAGTGTGTTCACTCCTCCCTTCTACTGGAAGTCACATTCTTAACTGAATTAAAAATGATACCAGATACTGCTCTTTCTGCATTTCCTCTTTGAGAACAAACCTCTCGCCAGACTATTTCATTCCAACGCTGTAGCACAGCATGTCCCAACTTGCATAATAAAGGGTGGTTTGGTTTTTGGTTTTTTGCTTGGGATTTTTTTTCATTTTAAAGTAACTTATTTTAATTGAAATAAGATCTTTCTACTCCCACTAACTGTTGTGCAATTATAACGCCTCCAGTAAAATAATAAGGCCTTTACTGTGAGCCTCAGATTTTCTCCAGTCTTAATTTCTTCTCTGCCATGAGTTTTGCAAGCACAGTTTGCAAAGTCAGACCTTCTGAGTAGCTCCTCTACTGAGCAGAGCTCAGCACATGAGCTCTGGGCTTGCAGGCAGTGGGGCTGGGCTTGGCTCCTAGCTGACGTTTCCACCCCAGATGCTGGAGAGTGTCTGCGCTCAGTAAAGCACGTGCTTTCAAGCTAAACACACATAAGCACGTGAGCTTAAGTGCTTTCCTGAACTGGAGCCCAGAACAGCTCTACAATATCATGCCTAGAAGACTACAGTGAACTACATACGAGACTCTAAAGAAGAGCCAGCTCAGCCTGGTTTCTGGGAAGATGTGTATCTTCTAATGCAGCTACAGCCAACAAAATGGGTGAGAGGCAACTGTGTTCGAGCTGCATGGACTCTTCCCACTGATCAGCTCAGCGCATCATGGCAGTGTTGAAGCCTACTGAAACTCTGCTCTTGGTTTCAAGGAGAACATGGCACATAACGTTGGGCCCCTCTCCTGATTACAACAGTGAATCTCCCCACCTTGCTTTTAATTATGCCTCTTAATGAAAGAGGCTTATGCTACACTGGGGTCTGGGCATCTGCATATCCTGCCCTACTGATGTTGGAATAGGTTGGCTTATTTAAACCAAATTTAGCGTTAGGGTCTCAACAGTTTCTGCAGCTGTCAAAGAAAGAAGATCCCTCTCCAGAACGGACTTTCTAGTCAGAGATTCTGTCTCCTCAGACATGTCAATTAACCAGCAGAATATGTGTATGTGTTTAATTAGATCTAGAGCCATGAAAAAAACATTTTGTAGGTTCGTCTGGTCTTAGCGAGTACTTTATTCAACTGTCAGCATACAAATTCCAATAATTAAATTGGCCACTTTTCTTGTCTTCCAACGGCTGTACATTTCAAGACATCATTTTGGAGGCACGTTATGGATCCCAGCACCGCAAACAAAGGCGAAGTCGCACGGCCTTCACCGCCCAACAGCTAGAGGCGCTGGAGAAGACCTTCCAGAAGACTCACTATCCAGATGTGGTGATGAGAGAGCGGCTGGCTATGTGTACAAACCTACCTGAAGCCAGAGTCCAGGTACTGATATTTTGTGAGTTTGTGAGTGAGGATGTTTAAAAGAATATATTGGGATTCCCAGAGGTTTGACAGCTCCCTTGACGTTTCAAGATTCTTCCAGTGTAACCAATGATTTTGGGGCAGTAAAGTTGTCAAAGGCAGGGGCAGGCAGGGAATAAAATCATCTGAAGTCACACATCTGCTAAAGAAATTCTTAATCCACATGCATGGTTTTTAAATTTAGGACTGTCTGAAGTGTTCACTGTTTTTCATTTGTTCTTTCACATTTCTTTGGAGGAAATTTTAGAAACATGAACAGAAGTTGACTTATTTATTTATTTGCAAGAGTTTTCTGGTTTTCTCAGAAGAACAGAAACCCAAGTAATTCCAGCTGCTCTTTTCCGCCAGCGTTAATATTTGTAACATCTCAGGCCAAAGTTTGGTTTGGTTTTGTTTGGTTGGTTTTTTTTAGTTGCATCTAGTGCAACATGCTTCATAACCTGCTGGTGAGGAGGTTCTTGCATTGCTGAGCTTTAAAAGGCTAAATAGCAAGTTATTCAGTGTGAAGTGGATAAGTAGTAGAAAAAAAATAGTTATTTTCTATAAATGTCAAGACATTGTTTCTTCATCTAACTAACCTAACAACACTAACAAGATTTGCAAATATATTTCTTCAAATCCATGTCTGTAGATTTAGGTTAAAAAAATACGGATTCTCTCCTCCTTCCCTAAGTTCAGTTCCCAGATAACAGCCTATGACTGTAATGACTTATTTTGAGTGTTGCCACCACATTTTTGGTACACTTATAACCCAATGGTTTTAGAAACAGAGCACTGTACTGTAAGACAGTGTCATGTCAACAGACTCAGCTATAAGACATTCTCGTTGGCTGCAACTGCCTGACCAATTTAGAAAAAAAACACCAAAAAATAACACCAGTGGAGTGGCTTAAAGAATCAACATAAAGGCTGGACATTTTAAAAACTATATTGTGCTATTTGTAGGAGCACTGAAAACAGGTAGAGCTCAAAGGTCCAACAAAGTAGAATGGCATTTGGGCCCTGTGGGCTTGCAGTGCCTCATTACTTGGGGTTCCTCTGAAGCTCCCAGGCTGAGTGATGCTGAATTTGGCACTAAGCAGGATTTTCACCACTTTTCTCCCTTGCTGTTTGTGGCATTGAAGGTTTGGTTCAAGAACCGGAGGGCCAAATTCCGGAAGAAGCAGCGTAGCCTGCAGAAGGAGCAGCTGCAGAAGCAGAAGGACTGTGAAGGGACCCACAGTGAGGGAAAGACAGAGCCGCCTGTGCTGGAGACCCAGGCCACCTCCCCAGACACTGAGAAAGTCCAGAGCCTCCCAAGTGAGGTAGGCGTGGACCTCAACCTAACCCTGTCAGAGCAGTCAGCCAGTGAGTCTGCACCCGAGGACCAGACTGACAGAGAGGAGGAGTTCAAGAGCACCTTGGATGAGGCTAAAGTGGACAAGAGCCCTGGTGTGGACAGCAAGGCTTTGAACTGCAAGAGGGCGAGCCCAAAAGCAGGTGAGGAGCAGCATCTTGATGGGGGTTGGTGTCAGGACCCAGCGTAACAAGGGGGATGCTGGTGGTTGGGTATAGTGCCTTATTCCCTGTGGTGTGGGAACTTGCAGGTAGCCTGCCCAGACTTGTCGTCTTCTCCTCAGCACTAAATGGGGCCTGCAGAGGGAATGATGTCTATTGTAGCAGGAGTACAGAAAGAGCAAAGACCTTCTGCTCAGGTTAGAGCTTGGAGAGAACAGTGCCCCGTGGCAGCAGGAAAGCCATAGCAAAGGGGTCAGCCACATTTCTAGGAATTAAGATGCTAAGTATGGAAGAGCCATGTGCTTAGCCCTCCTGAGCTAACACAGCCCCTCTCTTTCACTCTCCTGATGCAAGAGAGAAGCCCGTGCTGCAGTCTGAACCCTACTGGGGTGCAGATCAGCATCTGCATCCAGCCTGTAGAAATAACCCCCCCCCACCCATCCCCTCTGTCTCCTGCTACAGAGTCTCCTATCAGCGCAACTGTGACGCCTTCATCCAGCAGTGGCTTGGCTCAGACTCATTCCTACTCCTCCTCGCCCCTGAGCCTCTTCCGCCTGCAGGAGCAATTCCGCCAGCACATGGCGGCCACCAACAACTTGGTCCATTACTCCTCCTTCGAAATGGGGACACCATCTGCCATGCCCTACTTGGGCATGAACGTCAACATGGCGCCACTCAGCTCCCTGCACTGTCAGTCGTACTACCAGTCACTCTCCCACGCTCAGCAGGTCTGGTCCTCACCCATCCTGCAGGCCTCCAGTTCCCTTCCGAGCCTGAACAGTAAAACCACGAGCATTGAGAACCTAAGGCTCCGGGCAAAGCAGCACGCAGCGTCCCTTGGGCTTGACACCCTACCCAACTGACTGCTGGATGAGCTACCATTGCCCATGAGAAGATGCACCAGAGGTTGGCACTAGACATGTCACTCCTTGAACCCCCACCCACCCTCATCTCTTCCTGGAGTAAGGTGCTCCCTTTCAGGGAAAACTTTGCATTTATTAACATCTTATTAACACCATGATTGCATCAGACATTGCTACTGGTCTGGTCTTCATTAAATATTTAAGGAGGAAGGGGGAGAGGATGTATGTTTAGACAGATGAACTGTCCTCTGGACTGCCACGAGTTAAGCCTGCAACATTCAGGAGAAGCCCCTCTTCCTCATCCCTGCGAAAATGTGCCAACTGTGTTATATACACCTTTTTTTGTTGTTCTTGTTGCGTTCTTTGGGAAAAGAAAGAGTCCTGCTTTGTCTTGTATATAGTTTATAATGTTGACAGCACCCATCACCTGTGTGTTACTGTCAGAGTTACAGAACTGTGACCTCTTTTGCTTTATTCCCCCTTCCTTCTCAATTTTAGTAGCTAGTATCAAAGTTATAAATCAGCCATCCTCCCAATCTCAGCTCGTAGCTGGTTGCTCTTCTTGGGTCAGTGTCCTACAGGTGTTTATGACAAAGAAAAATGATTGTGCACTTCACTGCTCCACTTCTCCCTTCTCTGCTAAAGCCAATTTTATAACAGCCAGGAAATGATGTGAAGGTGAATTTCCTGTTTAAGCACTTCCTATAAGGCAAGCAATTTTTTATTTACTTTTTAATAGCACTTGTTCAAAGATACAAATATTGGCCAAATGCTGTTGGCTGGGAAGAAAAATGAAAGCCAAATTCACAGGATTATTTTTAGTCTAGATTGTTTCCTCTTTGATCTTCAGTGAAGTGTGAAGTCCTCTATTTACAAATTACAAAGTTTTCTTTTTGGAGAACATTTAGGTTCAACTTTGACAATAGAGAATAATAAAAACTTTGTATGAACTCCTGGTGTGTTCATACACCATGAATTATATGGTTCTTTGACAAAAACTTGATTAATGCAAGCTGTGTTTAGAAAAATGCTCTGATCACCAAATTCTACCCTCAAGCCCTGCAGCTTCAGAAACTGGTTAGTAAGTGAAAATGTAACAAGTGAAAAATGCTGTAATGCTGGAGGCAAAGCAGGTGATAAGCAAGGGCTTTATATTCTCTGGAGCTGAGGGGGAGTAGATAAACTTGCCAAAAATACAGGGTTTGCATGTAACAAAAATTCACCATCTCCAAAATAATTTCAGTGAACAGTTTCAGCCTTGTTTCACTGGAATGATCCATCATTCAACCTGAGGTGGTTTTCCTTGTTGAGAAGCAATGATTCTGCCAACTCAAATACCTTTTTTTTTTTTTCTTCTTTTTCCAAACCAAATACATACTGTGAACCCACTGCTGTTATCCTGAGCATTAGGGAGGGATGATATCCAGACCTAACCTCTAATGTTGCCTAGGACCAAAAAATCCAGACTGACTCTGTGTCAGATGCTAGGTTTGGATCCCAGGTGTATCTGCCAGGTCTACCACTAACATACTGGGCAGAGCTGTGCTAATTCATGGCAGATGATCAGCTGGTCCATATTTGATTTAAAAATGAAGTGTAGACCCATAACCTATGACACCTCTCACTCCCACCTTGATTCGCACCAGAGCAGAAGCCAGGGATTAAATTACCTTTCTAAACATGGGGGAAAGAAAAAAAAAAAGAGTGTTTTCAACTCCACTAATGCCTCTTGAAAAAGTATGTAATTCCTTGCCAAGTTTGATGGGAAATGGTGTTTTATTCCTCATAAAGTTATAGCAAGAGCAGACTTTTGAAGGGGGTAGTTCATCAACTGCACCAATTTCCAAGGAAAATGGAGCGTCTTCCTTAAATATTTCTGTTGTGCTAAACACTGCAGTTTCGGGGTTTTTCTCTTCTGCTTTATTTTTCCTGACTTTGTCAAATTATCACCCGTGATTGGCAGAATTCTCCACTTTGCCAAAATCAAATGTATTTGCAGGGAGTAGATTTTTAGCTGCTGCTTTCCATGGAGTCTGATTAAATTAAAACCACCAAAGTACATTTACTGTCTCCAAAAAGATCCTTTGAAAGTCCCAGGTTTCACTTTTTTGTAGCCTGTCACCCAAATCAGGGACAGCAGAACAAAGCTTTTCTCCTCCTCCTTCCTCAAAAAGCTATATTCACCTTTATTTTTTCTGCCTTCTGCTAACCTCAGTGCATTTGCAGGCTATGGAGTTGCTTTGCCAGAGCAGAGCAACTGCAATTTTATTTAATGCCCCTTCTGATGTTGTTCCCTGGTGCCAGACTAGACTGTGCTGATGAAGCAAACAAGGGTGGTAAATTGGCAGTGAGACCAGATCTGGACTTGAGCTGTTCTTTAAGTAATAAAAGATGCCCATGAAACTGCAACTCATGTCAGTAGATGTTTCAGGCAAAGAGAAGGTCGTAGTTGCTCTTGTAGCATCCCAGGTAAGACGAGCATCTCTTCTCTGCCTGGGTACCATGGGGCTCGTAAAGGACATGTCAGCTGAGATCAGGACAGATACAGCCTGACCGCAGGTCACGATGGATACCACAGTATCTGCCACAGGAAGGTCAAAACACATGGATTTATGCCATGCTTCTGCAAGGCAGGGACAAGGAGCACAGGAAGTAAGCTTGTTTGATCCAGCACTAGATTTGCCATGATCCTCTGGGGGGAGATGAGACCTTCCCCATTGAGCTATGGAGAGAAACTCTTCCCTGTGCCTTGGTGCAAAAATTAATTTTAACATTCACCATCTTCACACGTCTCGACCAACCCTGGTGCCTGACACCTTTCATCCCCTGTGGTGCCCCTGACACCCTCACAGCAGGCTTGGAGCAGCTACTGGGAACATCCCAGATGGAGCATTTGGCACGTTATTAAAACCATGGACATCAGGATGAGACCAGCACAGCTCAGAAAGCAAACTGGGAGAGGAAACATCCAGATCTCCATCAGTCCGTAGGGATGTTTGTTCAGTGTCGTCCTCTGCCTCTGCATGGTGCAGCAGCTGACCGAGGTGCAGCTGGTCCTGGACCAGGGCACGAGGGTATTTCTTACATGGAGATTATTTCTGGAATTCTGAATCAGGATAAAAATATCTACAATTTAAAAATAAACAAAAGAAAAAATATATTGCTTTAAATATATATGAGCCCATGAAGTATTTCATGCCAAGTTTGGGTTTTATCTTCTTATGGTCAGAATCAAACATCCATGACGGGAGTAAGTTGTCATGTAAAACCAAAATTGATTTGGAAATGCAAAAAAAAAAAAAAAAAATAAAAGCAAGAATTTAGGCTCCTGGCTTGCAAAAGTTTAATAATGAACTATCTGTCAAAACTGACCCTTTAGTGCATATTGTCTTAATACCTCTAGGCTTCCAGGCTTTTTCTGACAAAAACAAATTAAAAATACAGAGGGAGAAACTCCCCATCCAATTTAAACCTGTGTATGTAGTGGGAAGACCAAAGGGAGCAATTCTGCATCATTCCTCTTTGAACTTTACAAACCTGAAAATTTTTCAGGTGGGAAGAACTCTTGCAAATCCCCCCTGATTTGCGATGGAGAAGGTGAGGTCTGCTTGTTCCCTTTCCTTCCACCAGTCCCAGCTATTTAGGAGAATGAAGTTGTTGATGGAGTCTCAGAAACAAAATGGAATGAGATTTTGCTCCCCTCACTGTCCAGGCAGAGATCTGATGCATCTTAACAAACATTGCAGTTGGATATAACACAGTTTCTCCATCAAGGTATAAAATGCCTGAAGCGTAACTCAGGGATCCTACCCCATCAGACAGAGGAAAAATGATGAGGGAAAAAGCCCCCTGTCTATCTTCCCTGGATGCTGCACCAACTTGGTGCTGGGGCAGGGCATCCCTGGTACAGTTTCAGCCACAGGAAGATAAATGTAAAAAGAGAAGCAGACGATCAAACTGATTTTTTTATGCATGAAAGGAATGCCAAATAAATGCACAGCATGGCACGGAGGCTGGGAAAAGGATATGCCTGGTCCTTTAAAAACAGTGATGGAGAGACTGGGGAAAAAAAAAATCTCCCTAATTCCTATTTTGAAAGAGGTTATGAATCTGGAGATTTCCTCTGCTGGTCTTTTCCCCTTCCTATGGCTTTGCTTATGTTGCCTCTCCTTGGTGAACCAGCTATGGCTCTAAACCCTACTTTCTGAATTTTTAAAGGTTTTAGCTACAGTCCTTGCAGGATCCGGGCCTAGGAGAAAACAGGTCACAATAATCAGGGTAAGAATTTGCAGTTAAATTTCTTCTACTCTGCGAGAGAAGTCTGAAGGTATTAATAAAATAAAGGATATATTTAAACAGCACAGGAGAAATACTAAATAATACCAGTGAGAAAATGTCCAGTAACGATGCTGGGAGGCAGAAAGGGAACCTCTTTCTTCCCTTTTTTCTTCTTTTTTATCTTTTATCTAACAAGTGGAAATACCCTCAATGGTGAACACAGGAATAAAGAGAGAGAGTTTTGCCTGTATTTCCCTCACCAAAAATCATCATTTTGCTGTGCATTTCATTTGCTTTGCAAAAATGCTCCCAAACACAAAAATAACCATCAACAAGCAGATTGCCTCCCACATCTCATTTCTCATTTAGGTAGTTTACCATGTGAAGAATTTTAACCAGCTCTAGGTGTCTGTTACCACCACAGCCAGCCAAAGAGATGCTCATCTTTGCTGAAGAAACACCAAAGTGGGAGGACACAGAGGAGGGAACTGCAGCTATTTCCATCCCTGTGTGCCACATGTGGTACTTCCATTGACGTGACAATTTTAAGCAGATTCAGGATACTTCTGATGAGGTCATACATAAAGGTTTAAATAAACCTCTGTAGAAAGGAAATGCAAATTCAAATCCAACATAGTCTATTAGTTTAATTACAGTAGCTATGAAACATAACCCAATTAAGCTTGAAAAAAGTCAATTACAGAATTTTCCTGCTGGTTTTTACAAGCTGTGTTGATTTTTCTTTTGCTCCCTCCTTACCCCTCCATGTGCCTCTTGCTGATTTTGTTATGATCTGTTCTATAGCAACGCAATACATCTCCTGTATTTTCTGCCGAGTGGAAAAAAAGCTATTTCTCAGAGTAGTTCTACTCTCAGTTGAAATCCGTAGCAGAAGGCTAAGAAAAGGTTGGTGCAATTAAAAAAAAAAAAAAATCCAGCAAAGCAAGATCAAACCAACAAAAAAATCCTCTGCTCTGACGTGTGTGTGTGTGTGCAACTTTCCCACCATGTTACAAAACAACCCAGTGATTAACGTCCTCTGTTTTCCACAGACTTTGCAGACACACTCTAACTCTTTCTTTCCTATCTGCACAGACAGGAGTGTTTGTGTTGTCCCCTGCTTCCTCAGGCTGCCTGGGGAGGAGATGCAAAAGCTGAGATGCTCATGTCACCTTTTCTGTACATGGGTGCCTCTTATTAATGAAGGTTCTCATTAATGCCAGCGCTGAGCATGGCCTCGGGACCCCGTACAAAGTTCAGGACATGTTCCAGGGCATGCAGTCTTACTGGTTTCAGGGGAACCTGCTGGGACTTTTAAAGCAAGACCCAGGCACTACATAAAGTAAGACCCTCATCACTGCTGTCATGCCATAGTGGAATAATTGCACTGATTTCAGTGGAGCAATGCCACAGTTAAGGACAAAATTTAGCCCCTAAATTAATTTGTAAAGAATATAAGATTTGTCGTATACTAAGGAAAACATACAATTTTTTTTTTTTAATAGTCTGGGCTCCAAGCTAAAATCCCTCTGCAAAAGCTGTCTAAGAAAGCCACAGATTAAACCCACAGCCAGTTAAATAGTGCATCTGGTGCCCTATGATGGGCCAAAGCCTTTTCTAACTGCTCTAGCCATTGAGCAGCACCATCTCATACCGGAGAAGTTTAGATGTGTCTGTGCAATGGAAAATAACTTTTTGGTTTTTTTCTCATGTCAGGCGGCAATCAATTGACTTTTTTTCCCAGCTTCTGACCCAAGGCCATACAGTTAGCTCCAAAGTGTAACTGTGTTTGTGCGTCAAACTTATTTTGCAAAGGAACAAAGGCTTTTAAAGAACAAAAAGTCCATCAAAGTAATATACTGTACAGATCGCTGTAAAATTGAGCTGTAGTGTAAGACCTTGTGCTTTAGAATTCACTATCAAGGAACTCAAATGTGTATCATATTTATTTATTCTGGTAGGTAAAAGAAGGGAAAAAAAAAAGAGTTTATATTCATTTCTGAAAAGCTGCAGCATGATGCTATGTACCAATTGTGCCAGTCCTGCTTTCTGTAAAATTATTGCCTGTTTTCATACTCCGCTAATAAAAAAGAAAAAAAAATCAAGGAAAATTTATTTTGCAAATCCTTCAATAACAACTTCTTGAGCCAATTGGTGGGGGAGTCAGAGTAAGCAGGCTGACCTGTTTTGTACCCGAGTTGTGTCACTGTTGGGCTGTGAGGCATTTTCCAGTGCAGAAAACCTGGATGTGGAGTGTGGTCAGGTAACAGTGCTCGCACTGAAACCCATGTTCCCCTGGACCATGGAAAGGTCTGCACCAAAAGGTGCAGAATATCAGCTGGTTGCTGATATTCAGGCCTAATTTGATGTCTGATTAAGCTGATGGAAAAAATAACTTCTGAGTTTACTGAGATTTTCCTGAAGTCATCTGATAATAAAGCTCTTGAAAAAGAATCAAATTATTCAACTTCAGAATTTTATCACCCACCAATATGACTTCCTAGTTTCTTTTCCCAACTGTAGAAACATTGTAGAGGAAAAAACAGTAGGGAAAAAGTCATCGTGAAGGAAAAGGAAGTGCATTTGTAATAATGACTAATAACTTGCCTGACATTCTCAAGAAAAGGGACTTTCTCTTAAACTAGGCAGACAGCCAGGAACAGTGGGAACATGGGCAGAGCCTGGGAACACCCCTGCCTGCAATATTTTTAGTTCTAATTTTTTTTTTAACCCAGTTCCATCAGTGCCTTTGAGGACCATTTGATCACATGCACCCAAAATATCAGCCAGCCACAATTGTCCTAGACTGCAACCATTGCTATTTTTTTCCACAATAAGGGGAATATTAATCACCAGATTTGCTTTCTCACTGCACTTACAGGTTTGCTTTGAATAATAAAAACCCTGTGGGTAAGGAGAGTCTGTGACCTTCAAGGCCGCCAAATAGCTCGGTCAATTCCTGCCTCCACCAAGCAATTAAGAATAAGACCTGATTTTTCCCCCCACACAAGGTCGACGAGGTAAAGTCAGCCACCTGCTAAAACTAGAACCCAAACTTGCAGGAAGTTCAAGGTGGTGTTTTTGGCCTTAAAAGCCATGTCCAAAAGTTATCAGGAGGTTTGTTCCAGAAAAATACAATGTGAGGGGAAAAATGAGATTTGAAAGAGCTCCAGAGCTCAGTATTAACTGCATATGTGGCATTTTGATCCATTTCCATAAAGCATAACATAATATTTGCTAAAGAAGGAGGAGGAGGAAGGGGAAAAAAAAGACCACAGTTAATATTCTCCTTCGGATCCCCCATTTGCTGATTACTCTGCAAGCTGTGTAATTGGCTGTCTCTGGCAATATGATGAAATGTGCCACAAACATCAAAAAATGGTACTATATTAAATCTGCTTTTCATAATCTCTTCTCATTTCCCAGACCTGAGACATTTTATTCAATTTTTCCTGACTAAGTTGATATGTAAAGCCATATAAACAGATCAATGCAAATAAATACACATATATTTTTTCAAATGCTCATCGAAATGCACTCATTACAAAGATTTGCATCAAGGCTCTCTCACACCACTGTTAGCCAAAGAAGAATTTTTTTTTAAATGTTGCATTATTTTTAAGAATAGTTTATGGGGCTACAGGCTACTTCTTTGTATTTCATTAACAAGCCCAACTCTATCTATCATGTTTCAGCCTTATCTTACCTGATTAGAAAATCATTTCCCTATTTGCATTAAGGGCAAAAATCTATGCAAAGTCACCATAATGTTATTCAAGCCCTGGAATAGCAGTGAAGATCCTATTACGCACTGGGGCTGGCTCTGTTTCCAGGAGCTGCAAGTCCAGAAGGGACCATGCTGGTCTTTTATTTTAACCTGCTGCAAGGCACATGTCAGAGAAACCTATCTTGCCTTGGGAAAGCAAATATTAATAATGCCTAAGTGGTTTAAATACCTGCAGCTTTTGTCCATCTATCACTTGAGGCTTTTGCATACATTTTACTTGGTGTCTTTGGGATTTGTTTTGATGAAGGCTGGCTTTTTGCTCAGCTCTGGGAAATTTTCAGCTCTGTTCCTCTGGTCTCTCCCATTGCCAGGTAGGGTCAGTCCAGCATCCACAGGTGAGCACGACGCCCTGGTGGGGTGAAGCCCAGTCTCCTTGCTGTCAGACTGCAGCTGATTCTTTGCCTTTTGCAGTTGATGGAGGAAAACACTTTCATTCCTGTAGTGGCAGGACAGTGTCCAAGTGCAGAAGTGGTAGGACTGCACCTTACCTACTCTGGGTTTACCAGATTAGACCCAGAAACTGAAAGGTGTTTAGCTCTGACTTACACAGAAATCAACAGATGATAGTGAAATATTTTTCTCCAAGCCCTGATTCACCAAGGACTCACCCAGTTCAGTCAAGACCTGTAATTAGTCCCAGTCTCACCTCCATGTTGCAGGACTGGGAGTTTGGTGTCTATATTGTGCCCTTGCAGCCCTAATACTGCTTCTTTTTCCTAAGCCTGCACCCCAACTTGTTTTCCTGCTGGGAGCAGGGCAGCACTGGGACATACCAAGTTCATTTCTCACCATTGCTCTTCCTGGAAGCCACCAGACCAGAGGCTGTGCTTGCAGACCTTCGAGCTTTCAGCAGCATCCACTCTGCAGGGTTTTGCAAATCACCTTCCCAGCAAGTGCTGAGCAGGGACTGCAGGGATCTAAAGCAAAGTTAATTCACTCACATGCAGAGGCAAAAAGCATATCCAGTTCACCAACAAGGTACGGATTTCCTTCAGCTTGGCTTTCTTTCAAACACGTTCTCTCTGCATTAGTAAAGCAAAATATCAGAGTGTTGGATTGCACCGTATCCACAAGAAAACACATGGGAGAACTGATAAACAGGGGTGCGAGGTTATTTCAATAAACATAGAGAAGGTCCAATAAAAGATGATGTTGGCAGGATTTTTCATCTCCTTGGAGATCAAACTTCCTCCTTATGTTTTTTATAGGAATCATAATGGAAAAACACATCACAGAACAACTGGTCCACTCTAAGATGTGACAGATAGCCGGGTAAGTTTATAACAGCCAGCATAAAATGATATAAACTGATATAAAGTGCTCTGTGTTGGTGACACCGGCTGTGCAACACTGTTCCACTCCACCACATGCTGTAACCATCCAGCTCCCAGCACAGCTCACTGCACTTTGCAAAGCCCTAGACTGTGAGGTTTTTCCTTTTGCACTGGGGAGAACTGGGGCACTGAATGAACAAAAGCAAAGTCACTCCATCACCTGCAAAGCAAACTAAGGAGGTGCCTTTTGACAGAGTGCATCATTGGTTGGGAGAACTCCTTTCCACAGGACATTGGGAGGCTAAAAGTTACACGGTATTGGACATGGGGATGGGATCTGACTGGAGCTATTCCATATGATAAGATGTCCATAGGGTGGCCCATGAGGTCACACCACCATCAGGAAGGTCAGGTGAGGTACCTGCTATTCCCAGACCAACACTGGTGCTATCATTTTTGAAGAGCAAACTTTATGTCAACCCTTACTACAAAGGCACCCGCAAACACAGTTTAATCTCAAGTCCAGTATTTATGCAAATTTCCCCATTATTTCTTTCTTATGGAGTTGATTAATAGGTCATGAGCACCACAAAAGCTCTGTGAGTTAAGCCAAGTGGCCCATCTCAGCAGTTCAGTGGAGGTGGCCAAGGTGGCTGTCGGGAACAGGAGACTATCTCTCCAAGGACTCCATGAAAAGGAGCAGAGAAAAACAAAGCAGTTCTAAAGCCAGCTTAAAATCTCCATGCAGGTCTCCACAGCTGCCCTGGGAAACACATGGGAAAAACGGAAATCCACTGTGTTACTCTGAAAAAACCTTGGCTGATGGATTTTCATGTGTACAGTCTCATTCTTTAGCTAAAAAATTAACTTTCCTATAACAAGATAAATCACTTGCCTGGTGGAAATGGCTCAGCTCCCTTCAGCTTGTGGTTGTTAAGGCAAAAAAAAAAAAAACCCACTCAAAAGTTATGTGTTAGCTTCAGTTTTGGTTCATATCACAAAAAAAAGTCGTCTGACACATCCCATAGTCCAGCCTCCACCCTTCCCCAACTAAAATTGGGAACCATCTAGTAAAATCTTCTTGTGATTGCTGTGTGGAGACCACCAAAGATGAAACTCTTCCCTTGAGAGATGATCTGCTGTAGACAGACCTACATGTGGAATTAAGGACATCTATATTGCTGTGTCAAGAGAAGAGAGAAGCAACACAGCTTCCTGAAGACCAGCCCTGCTCCACCCCAGCCCTCTCCTCTCAGCTAAGCCATCCAACATGTTTGCCTCACCTCCCCGTAACAGGCACCTTAAAGGAAAGAAAAAAGAGCTTTCTGATCCACTCTGAAACATGAGATATCTCTCAAACCCTCAATAATGTCTTAATTTCCTCTCCTCACTCTCTGTGCTGGAGACGATTAC
>NW_010332174.1:30986-51530 GCF_000700745.2 Antrostomus carolinensis
AAATTACATTAGTGGGGAACAATGGAGGGGAGACCTGATGGAGCAGAAGTGAATTAGTTTTTCCTTCAGGGACAACTACACAGAAAAGAAAGGTGTCTGAGTTGCCTCAAAGTAATTCCTCTTTGCACAGAGCTCCTCTAACTGGCTTAAACAAAGAGAGATGAGAAATAGCGTTGGATTTCAGCCCCATTTCTCAAATTTTGTTTGTTTGCTTTGTTTCTACCTGCATCTTGAAGTCCCTCCACCTCCCAGGATGTTTGCAGGGCTATATTACCTGCAGGAATGTGTCATGTCTCCATAAGGTCTCAGCACAAGGGAGGGGGCTTCACATCTGCCAGGTTCCTGCAGCTTTCATCAAGGATGAAGGGCAAAGGGGAGAAAAAAAAGAAAAGAAAAAAAGAAAAGAAAAAAGGAAAATAAAAGAAAAAGGAAGAGAAGAGAAGAGAAGAGAAGAGAAGAGAAGAGAAGAGAAAAGAAAAGAAAAGAAAAGAAAAGAAAAGAAAAGAAAAGACGAGAAAAGGAAAACGAGAAAAGAAGAGACGAGAAAAGAATAGAAAAGAAAAGAAAAAGAAAAGAAAAGAAAAGAAAAGAAAAGAAAAGAAAAGAAAAGAAAAGAAAAGAAAAGAAAAGAAAAGAAAAGAAAAGAAAAGAAAAGAAAAGAAAAGAAAAGAAAAGAAAAGAAAAGAAAAGAAAAGAAAAGAAAAGAAAAGAAAAGAAAAGAAAAGAAAAGAAAAGAAAAGAAAAGAAAAGAAAAGAAAAGAAAAGAAAAGAAAAGAAAAGAAAAGAAAAGAAAAGAAAAGAAAAGAAAAGAAAAGAAAAGAAAAGAATCAACTGAGACAAAGATGTTGCATTTTCAGAATCAAAATTTAAGGACATATTAACCTGGGGTACCCAAAAGCAGCACAGGGGCTGCAGGGGTAAACAAGAGGAAATGGGAAAGTGGGGAAACAAGAAGAGCTTTTCATATCGAGAATCTGGATGGACTGAAACGCCAAACAAGCTAAAATTTTATCTAAACGCTTTTTAGGTCTGAACAGAGTATCACATATTTTTCCCCATTTTACTTCATTTTTAACTGAAAAACCAAATGTTTCTTTTTAGCAATAAGCAGAACCTTGCTAGTGGACCATTTTTTTTCTTTTAATTTCCTACAATACCTGAAAAAATCACCATGCTCCTGCCAAAAAAAATAACCTGCTTTTCATTCACTTTTACTTGAAAAAAATGTTGAAGTTAAGCCCTCGAAGCCTGAATCGGGACCTCAGCTCAACTCTTCCAGTTGGCCTTTAAAACATGGCTTTTTGGCAGGTTTCTGGGGGGACGAGGGGCTCCTGTCTGCTGAACTTTCAGACTGTCAGGCTGAACAAAAGCAAGTGCAGCTCTTTTTCTTGAGGATGAAGTGGAACACACACCAGCCAGGACGTCTTGTACATTGAAAAATTCCTGTGCTGTCACGCTTAACTAATAAATCGTCGAGCTATGTAAACAGGGCTGGGGATGCTATTTATTTATTTATTTGTTTAAAAGTGGGGAAAAAAAGCTGCTTGTCTGCAGGTTGTTTGCCAAATGCACGTCAAGCAGTGGAGGGAAGGAAAAATCAACAACAAAGGAGTTTAAAGACAAAATATTAAGAACGCCAAATTGGGTGAAAATTGCATTCTGACAGATATCACCTATTGCAAACGAGACAGAAATACAAGTAATCTTGTAAAATGAAAGCCAAGGACAGACTTGTACCTGCCTTAGATGAATAAGTATCCCATTATCTTGAAGAATGAGGGCCCCGGGCTGTGATTATGCCACTATTGTATTCTAAACACCATGGTTTGTCAAATGGAATAAATCCCAGCAAAATCAAATAAAAAAAGGGCTCCAATTTGAAGCCCAGCACACAATTTATTATTTTGTTTAATGTCGCCCTCTCGATGTTACTGATTATTGGGCAAATAGGGCCGTGTTTAAGCATGTGTTTAGAGTTGCCTGTCCCCCTCGCAGGCTCCCAGCTGTCACCCTGACTGTCACCCAGGGCTGGCGAGCTGTTTACTGCTTCTGGTAGCCACTGCCAAGCTCACCAGCTTTAGCCTAGATGGTCAACAGTACAGGCTAGCATCATGGGGAAAGAAATTCAATATTTGGGTTTTTATCTTGGATGAGTCTAGCCGTGAGTTTGAGTGATGCAATGAGGAGAGTTTTGCACCATACTGGCAGTGCCAAACCAACCAGGAGCTAATGGCAGAGAGTAGCATCATAAATTTATGAGGTAGAAGGAAACTTCTCACTGATCTTCTCTTTTATGGGTTTGGGGTAATAGCCCACCTCCCAGTGATTCTTGAAAAGGTTTCTCCTCTTTCAAAGGTACCAACTCTTGCTTTATGATGTCTCAACCTTGATTAAAAAAAGAAAGGCAATTAAAAGGGCCAAACAGATTATATAGACTATTAGGTGTTATAGAATAAATACTTGATATCACTTTATCTGCTTGAGTCACAGAGTGGGACTGGACATGAAGCTGCCCTCACACAAGGTGGAGGCATTGCTGCAACATTGGCATTATGACTATTAAGGAGGCAGATCTAGTTCTGCTCTGCATTTAGTTGGCTTCCAAAAGTTGAGTTGCTCTCCTGGAAAATTCCTGAGAGAGCTCCTTCCAATGTCTCCCAGTTACACTCGGCAGTGGATGTTCAAGAGAAGCTGGTGTAACCACTGACAAATGCAAAACCGGAGGGAAGGAGCAGGCTCGCTGCTCTTGGGCATGTTCTTGGGGAGCAGTTTGCTGGGGAAGGAGCGTTAAGGTGGTTCACCTGGCTCACCTCAGTGGAGTTACTGCAAATTCTTGACATGGCTTTGAAGGTGCTCTGAGTTCCTCAGCTGTGAGAGGAAGCTAATAATACTGCCTTTAGCTGGCATAATCTATTCATAATGTTTTCATTTGTATAAACCCTTGAGTTACATAAAAAAATACTGACCCAGGAGCAGAATGGGAGAAGGAATATGTGAGTGCTACACATGGATGTTGACCACAGAGCATCTTTTGCCCAAACAGCCCTCATGATGCAACCTTTTCCTCCCATCACCCCATCTGCTTGTGCACACCTTGAACAAGGAGTGATTGTTCATATTCTGGTACGTTAAATGACTGAGGATTATTGGAAGCATTAATTTTAAGCATGAAAATACAGCGGTTTGTCAGCTCCTTGGGGCAGGAGTTCTTATGGCAAGTGGATTGCCCTCATGCAACAGGAGCTGATCGTAGCAGGGATTGACATGACAAAGTCTAGGAGTCATAGAAATGAATGATAAATTTAAAGAGTCAAAAAAAAAAAAGCTGGCACATTTTATTTGGCAAAGTTCTGATTGAAATCAATAAGAACTACACAAAGTAGCCTCATAGTTTGACTTGAAAGCATTATTTGTTAAGGACTATGAAGAATGGAGGAAATTTTAAAATCTAATTTATTTTACATCATTTTGTTTGGGCTATTTAACTTTCCTGAACCTCATTGCTTTTGGACGTGATAAAGTCATTCACTCCCTGTTTCACTCAAGTTTCACAGTACTGTCAACCATGAGCATTAAAAAAGTTACTCTTGAGTCCCTAAAATAATTAATGAGATTTTGTCATGTAGATAAAGGACTCATCGACTTCAGTATTCAGCTGTCAAATTTCTGTAAACCACAAGGGAGAAACTCATTTAAAAGTCAAGGTGCTTTCATATTCACAGGACTCCAGGAGCTGGGGTTTAATACCTTTGGCTTACACCCTCCTCACTCTCCAAATACTGCAAACTCTGCAGAAACCATTCCTCTTGCAGGATTGCTATTGCTTCTGCTGAGCACTTGTTAGTCAACAGGTCTCTTGACAAAGTTTTCCTGATACTTTAAAACAGGTAACAGCTACAGAAAAAATGCGATCCCTCATGATAGAATAGCTACATGTAGTCATGATCCAGAAAGCTAATTTGTTCCTTTCTCTAGCTATCTTGATCAGCCTAGAAATGATATTACCTGCAAGAATTCCTTTTCCAACACAAACCAGAAATGATGGCAAGGTTTCTGTTTGTTTTGTGTGGAACAAGTGAAAAACATTCTACGCCTGCATAGTCTAAATACATTAGTCAAACCAAACCCAGATTTCCCTAAATGAATCTGAATATCTTACCGGAAACAGGGTTTTTCTACTGGAACATACACGTGGCTCCATCTGTTGTGTCACAGGTTGGGAAAGGTGAGGACACTGGCCCCTTCAAAATCTTCTCTATTAAAAGGTCCTAACCTGTAAAAGAGACACAAGCATCTTACAGGTAGAGACATCAAAAGCTTGCATGCATTTACCCTTCTGAAATGAGCACACAGCTATTTCCCAGGGAAATTTAATACTACTTGATTCCATTGCCCAGGCAAGCTCAGTGTGTTTGTATTTTTGTTTTATATGAAGGTCGCTTCAAAAGTTTCCAAAATTTCTCCTCTTTCAGAAGTACTTTTGCCTCTGTTGGTTTTCAAAATACAATTTATTTATTTTTTTTCTGTTCCTTATTTTCAAATTTTTCTGTTTTTCTGGAACTTCTGTTTCCCAGCATCTGGAACACTGAGAAGCAAGCCCCAAATATTTCCAATTATGTTCCCACCAGGATGCCAATCCCATCTTAAAAAAAGGAGAAAAAGAAAAAACTATAATAACAACAACAAGAATGACTAGTGAAAGCCATGAAATCCCATGAAAAAAAAATAATCAAGAAACTGAGTTTGGGACTTTCAAAAGAGAATAATATCCCCCAAATATATAAGTTTGCACCTTAAAATCCTCCAGACACTTCAGCATTAATCATCATTGCCTTTTTTTCTTTTTTTTTTCCATTTTTCCCAAGCAACTGGGCTGCCTACCCATGGCACTCACAGCAAACCCCTGACCCCTTCTCCCAGCCTCCGCGCCATGGGGCAAAGCTTGCGAGAGCCCACCTCCCCATTCAGGGCGGTGATTATGCTTTCCCCGCCACGCTGAAAGCCCTGTGCAGAGGGGAGGGAAAGGGGGGAGAAGAATCCAAAGGCATTCTGGCACCCTGGCCCGATAAAAACTTTAGCCCTATTCAGCAGCTGACAACCACTTGTAGAATATGATCTTAATCCTGTTTCTAACATTCTTTCGCCCTTCGGCCGCCCTATTCCAGGCTGTATTCTTCTAACCGTCGCTTTAGCAAATCCCCCAAATAGAATTACTGGGGGGAGATAAACATCAAAGGGAAATTCAAGAAATCTACAGTAGGTTCACACAGTAGGGGAAAGAGGAGCAGGTGGGGGCTGGTGGAAAGGGCTGTCTCTCCCCTTGCCTTGTGTCCTTTTCTGGTTGCATTCCTAAGGGCTGCCTCACCGGCTCTCCGTAGAGCAGCCCCATAAATGTGCTATTTTTAGTATTTATTTTTTATCCTTCTTGAGGCTTTTTTTCCCCTGAGGAGGATGAGAGCCCAGTGGTGCAAAGCACTGTACATAGCCATCATGTGTGAAAATAACTCTGTCCCCAGAGAGGTACATCACCTAAACAGAGAAGATGGAGGTGGGAGAAGGAGAGGACATTTTCCTGATCGGAAGCAGAAATGAGACACCGAGGGACTTGCCCAGCAGCACACAAGAAGTCTGCTGTAGAAATTAAACGAGTGAACATAACTTGGGACCTCCCAATAATTCCCATAAGAAGCAGGTGCCTTCAGCATCCAGAGACGTGTAAGTCCCATGGGTTGGCCTGAAGAGCTTCCCAACACAGGTTACCACTTCCTGCATGGAAGGAGCCTCCATCTGAGCCCGAGAAGCATTCGTGTTTGTCACACATCTGTGAGCTTCCTGTGCTGTGTAATTAAAACAGGACCATGTGTTACACTTCTGGGGCTAAGGAAAAGGTGAGACTCAGGGCAACTCAGTCTCTCCATCCTGTCCCACTTCAGTCCTCTAGAAACCAGAGACCTGCTTGCTGATTACTACACAGCTGATGAAGAAGGATGAGCTCCTACCAATCCCAACTTCAGATGTTGTCTAGCATGACCAAGGTGAGGTATGGACCAGATGTCCTCCAAAGACCCCCTCTAACTCAAATTGTTGCTCTAAATACTGGGATTCAAGAGGAACTGCCTTACAACAAGGCACAGAAAATTTGAGTCATTAAAGAGAGTGCAGATAATTGAGAGGGCTAAGTTACCCCCAGCACTGCAGAAGCATCCTCTTACTGACTCATTTTCTTGTATAAGATGATGGTATGAGAAGGGACAAAAGCCACAACTTCCAGCGTGGGAGATTTAGACTGAACATTAGGAATTCCTGATGGTGACAGAGGCACAGATCATGAGGCAGGACACCAGAGATGGGGCATCACCATCCTTGGAGGATTTGAAAACCTGGGCAAACATGGCCATGACCAGCCTGTCCTGGTGTTGGTAACAGACTTCAGGCAGGAGGTGGGTCTGAAGAGCCCAGAGATGTCCCAGCACTACTCAAGCATGCTCCTCAATTGCCAAATGTTTAAAAAGCAGTTTTATTCTGAAAAAAAAAGTTGCAAGAAGAGCACTGTGTGACTGTGTAGCAGCTTCCAGGAGGTAAAAATTTGACCAGCTGTAAAAGAATAGAGAGATTTAAAAATAGACATCCCACCACCCAAGCTAAAGGATTAACTTTCAGTTAAGAAACAGAGCAGCCTTGACCTTGAGCAAATCAAAGATGCCTGTCTCACTGCTGTTGTCTCTGCTGCCCCATTACATGTGGTTTGGAGAAAAGACTTCACATACTTGGTTCTAGTTTTCTTGTTTTCAAAGGAGGCTGAATATTCTTGTACATTCACTGATGCTCTAGATTCACAGCTTGTCAGACTTACCCCAAACCTCAAGAGTCCAGCTGGATTGCAATGGATCATCACCACTTAGGAAACGAGCTATGGTAGAGTCTTTACAACACCTTTGTATTGCAATTATATGCCAAAACTCGTTTTATTCAATATAGAAAACCTTTGAATAAAGCACACGGATGGAGAGGTCCACCTTAGAACAGTTACTTTGCTTTCTTTTAACTCATGTTGTGGTTTTGGCATCTCGCCTATGCAGAGAAAGCTGTGTGGGAGGAGGAGACATATTCCACATTTTCATCACATGCAACAAGAGGGAAAAATCACATAAGAGTGTGCAGTTTTCAGCCTACACAACTGCTGTCACAGATTTTCGGTGTAACTGCTTGATTTAAACCATACAATACCCATGAGGTATTTCTACAACCATGGACAACCTTGATAGAGCCCACAGGACATGGGGATGCATCTTCTCTCTACTAATCTCTGGTTAGACCTGAGATGGAGAAACATGTCTGGTTTTGAGCACTACTTCAAGAAAGATGTGTATTAGCTGAAGAGAGTTCAGAGAAAAATAATGAGAATAACCGGCAAACAGCATCCATAAAGAAGAAATTAAGAGCATTGATGTTGTGTAACCTGGAAGGAGAAAAGCAAAGGGATTTTCAGATATAATCCTGCTTTAACTACATAAAGAGATGTTATAGAGCAGGAACTAGTCCCTTCACTACATCCTTAGAAAATGGGGCAAGCCCCAAGCTTAGAAATATATTCTTTGAATTTTGCTGATCAGAGTATATCTGGGGTTTTATGCCCTGTGAGAAGTTCCAAGGTCTCATATCTCTTTGGGATACACTCTCTCTCCCATGTCATTTGATACATTGGGAACAGTTATTTAGTTCTCACACTTTGTGTGGCCTGAGGACTCAGCTATTGCTAGACTGGTCCCCAAACCTCTGTTCCAGCTTCATAATCTAGTCTGTCACCCTGCACATCACGAGTCAAAGGACTTCAGTGAATTAACTCTCCCTTGAAATAAGGAATCCATCCTCCGGTCTAAAGTCTGCCAACAAGGAGGTACCCTCCACCTCACCTTAAGCAAACAGCTACTGTGGTTAATTACCCTCAGAGTCCATGTTAATCTCACTATGAGATCCTGTCTCATCCTAAGGCTCATATCTCCTTCTCGGATTGCTTCAGATTTCACTCCTGATTGCTGATGGCATCCATAGTTCTGCTGGCTATGAAAGGCTCAGCTAGATCAGTTGCACAGGGAGGCTTAAGTGTTTCCAAGACCATAATGAAAATTCCTTTCTGTAGAAACTGTGACCCAGACATGAAACCCAACCCTCTGTCTAATTTCATAGGAGACAAAAGCCAAGCACACTAAAAAAAATTGTCACTCTCTTGGAGAATAGGAATTTATCATTCAGGTGCGAAGTGTTCCATCAGCCTCCACACATTGGTTTACTTAGGGATGTTTTTCTTGGGATTTATTTTAAATCAAGAGAATGGGTTTGGGAACACTTTGTGTCTGCCTTGTCTAGACAATGGGACAATCAAAATGTTGGTCAGTTTTCAGCATCCAAGGCTCCTTTCTTGTTCTATCCTGAAAGTGTTTATTTGGACTTCAGGAATAGTAAGTTGAAGATTTGAGAGATGGGGTGGTGATCACACATCACTCGGCCAGATGGTGTCTCTAGGCAGAGAAAACAACTGGGGAGAGCGCATCCTATCCATTGAGGTGAGGTATTCAGCCACCTCAACTCCATTTGTGCTGTAGAAATAGGTTACAAATTTGGGCATCCACAAGAGATGCTTTTGTATGGCCAGGCTCAGATCTGGTCCTGCATATTCATGTTCAGCACATCCAAGGCAAGCATCACTTCCATGTCTGGATGAGTCCCAGGATCCCACCATATTCCTGCTCCCTTTCCCCAGAGAAAACAGTGGAAGAGGAGAGTCAGAGGAGCAGGATTGTGGGCTGCAAAGCGCCCACGTGCCACACAATGTGATCACAGCTGCAAGGATGTCCTTGTGCTAGGGAGGTTCTCACCCTTTCTCCATGCCAGACCATTGCAAAATCAGCTTCTGGGATGACTCTGCTTCTCATTTATTTCTCCTGGGCCCTTCCATGCTTCCCCCCACTAACCTTGCCAAATTTTAGCTCATTTTTAGAACAGTTCCAATTAAATGGCTTTTCAATCAGTTTGATCGAAAGTACTCTTGCCAGAAGTGTGGCACACCCATGAGATCAGGAATTTCCTGCAGGACAGCTACTTTCTGAAAAAAAAAAAAAAAAAATAAAAAAAAAAAAAAATTGAATTTCTCCTGGAAAATGGTCAGATCAAAACCAGAACTATTCAGCCTAGAAGCCAACATTTTCCTTTTTATTTCTTCCAGAATTTTGAGTAGATTTTCCCCCTCCCTCTAAAATTTTGTTCTCAACAAAATATTTCATGGATAAAAAGCAAACCAAAAGCACTCTGCCCTGGCTCAGAGTTCAAACAGGCGGGAATTTTTATACAACCCAGACCTGGGGCTTGGAAAGGCTCTGGCTTCTTGGCAAAGCCCGTTCAGTAAAGTAGCTCAGAGTGCCCACGTTTGTCCAAGGCACATCTCCAACCAGTTTAACACTGGGGAGGCTAACCCAGTTTGAATAATTTCTAATTTGGATGTGCTGAGGCTTTCCTTTCCAGTAAATATTTATTTTTTGTTAGCAGTAACTATCCAAGAGACATACTTTCAGAGCTGGCATCGTTTACGTCCATCATGTTTTTTCCCTCATTCCACACACACCACTCCAGAGGATCGCTGTGATTTATTTGAGCAATAAGGGTGCCCCCAGTGTTTATTCACCGGACCAGATTGCTGTGAGATAGAAGAGCTGGGCTGTGCTCCCCTTCGCTCCTAATGCCAAGAGATTAGATAGGGAAGCCAGATAGCCTGGCTCTAGAAGCAAGAAAATGAGCAACCATAAATACCTTCCTAGACCCGGTCACCGTAAGTCCTTGGCAGTGACTGGTCCTTGTGGGATAATGCCAGGAATAGGCATATTAAGCACATGAATGTCAAGTCCTAATTCATCTCTTTAATGTTGTACAGTAGCAGGACTGTACCCCCCTGCTGTGGTGTAATTTCACGCTGAGGAGTCTGATGGGGCTTCCTGCAGACTGATCCTTTATGGATCAGAAAACTTACTTTCTCTTTGTGTTAGAGAGCCTGGAGATTATCTTATTAACCACCTCTATGCCAGTGCAGATTAAACACCCAGCTCTGCCTTTCCTTTTAGTGCTTCGTTTCCCCTCCTATCAGTTCACATCACAGAGGTGAAACACCCAAGCCTCTACCAGTGGGTTTCACACTTACGTGAGATGGGCTATTTTGCATTTACTTGCCTCAGACACAGTGCTGGCCTTGCTTGAACCCTAAATCAATTTAAGCAGCTTGGTGCATCTACATTAGGGCTCCTGTAGCCCCTTTCCAGGTTCATTTCTCCTCTCCTTTCCCCAAAAGAAGCAATGTTTAAACTTCTTCAGAACAATGCCCTGCAGGTACTACCAGCCCCAGAGCTGCTTGCTCCACTACAGGAACAGGTCCACCTTGGGTGCTACACTCCATAGGACCTTGCCAGCTGGAGGAAGGACTTCTTCTCTTTCACCATCTCACTCCACCAGACTCCTGCTCATGTATTGACTTCACAAACATCTCCAGACCGCACCGTGGGGACAGCAAGATGTAGCAGTGACCAGTTAGGATGTTCTTGTGGCCTCTGAAGGTGTCAGGCACTGCACATAGGTCAGGAAAGGGCTGCAGAAGGGAAGGCAGAAACTGAATGTATTCTCAGGCACTCCTCAGGATGGGGGATTTTCCAATATGAGGAGACAAAAGCCTTCTGCTTTCACCACTAGACCATGGCTGCCTCCCTGAATGGTGCCAGAGGGCCACCCTGTAGCTACATCCCAGCGTGTAACAGGGGATGATAGTTTATAATCTCATTTTCTGGGTTGGCTGCCCTTCTGGTGCCCCTCATGCTCCATGTAAATCATCTGGAGTCTGATTTCTTTGGCTTGCAGGACTGCTCTTCACTCATCTGCTTCTAACAGGCTCCTAGCTGAGCAGGGAGCTTGTCAGTGAAGACAGTCCCAGGACAGTCCCACCAAAAAACCTGCAATTTAGCCTTGATTGGACAAAATGCTGCAGCCAGGGCCAGGCTCCCTTCTACACATAGTTTTGGCAGCTTGGGAGCAGCTCTGGCACGCCCGTGTCTCCCGTTCAGTGTGTATGTGCCTCCCCACCCATTGGCACCATTTCCTGAATCAGGGTCATCCCATCCCTTTGCTGCTTCACCTGATGCACTTAAAAAAAAAGCAGTTCAACACAGCCCTCTGTAGATTTCGATTATTTTTAGGATATTGCTCATATCTGCTCATGTTGTGTCAAGCTACAGCCCCAGTGGCAAGTTTCACTGCCACCACCAGCTTTTTTGCAGCTAATGAAAAATAACCTGCTCTTTACCTGCAGAAAATAGCATCGCCTGGATCCTATCACGGCAAATTATTTAATGGCTTTCCAAGCATTACACAGTCCTTCCCTGTCTATAAGGCTGTGTAAGTCTCTTTCCAGATGCTATCCTGTTGTATTGCTGAGCACTCCAACTTGGAAAGCAGAGCCACAAACTACAGCCATAGCTGTCCCATCCCTCCAAGCAGGGAGCCAGAGTGGTCCCTCACATTGCTGGAGGCAGAGGGGGTCGTGAGCCCTCTCTCAGGTCCCCCCCAGATCTTCTCCCCCAGCACAGGTCACTCATTCCCTGGGAGGATGCAGGGCAGCAGGACTCTGGCTTAGGGAGAAAAGTCCTGTAGACCTGCTGGAGGACACAGTAGCATCTCAGTGGGATGCCAGGAGGAGAGGCTGTTGCTGAGCCTGCAAGCCCACCTCAGCTGGGAAACAGTGATACATGGAAAACACGGAGCCCTCAAATTTCCAAGCATCTGCCCCCCGTCCTGTTTGCAGGGGAGGGAAAGCCACCAATCCTGTTTGCATTACATCTCCCCAGGAAAGGGTCTGTGCCGGGACCCAGCACCCTGCGCGAGGCCACAGCACCCACAGCAGAGCCCCGGCAGGAGCCCAGCCTGCAGCTGCCCCTGCCACCCTCAGTGCCACGGCAGCATGGCCAGAAAAAAGGGACCTGTCATAGGGGAATTGCTAAGTCAGGGGCTGTTACTAAGAATTTGATCATTAACAGGGTGGTTGAGTTTTCTTTTACAATGCAGGGAGAATAGCAAAGGATTTGTTGTTTAATTGCAATAGTATTCTTGTTCTTATTTTATTTTTCCATAAGGGAAGAAAAAAACCCCTCTGTTCTACCCCAGCTTCACTTAAAAGTACAGCAATACGGCAAATGGACAGCAGTGAGAAACCTCTTCTCATATTCTCCAGGAGGAACTGAATTATTTCTTTTTTTCTTTGCAAACAACCTACTTGGGAAACCCCCTGAGGGAAATGTGTAACTTGAACACTTTATTTTTTGTATTTACAATCTGACAACTCTCTCCTTTGCTCATGTGAGCTGGGTCAGGTTTGGCTCAGGCTTGCGGTCTTTAGCCTCTTTTTCCAGCCAAGCCTATGAAGGTAACTGGGCAAGGCTTATGAAGGTGACGGGAAAAGGCTTATGAGGGCGATGGAGGAAGGTTTTTGAGGCTGTGTGGGTCCTGAGATCCCACTGGATGGGAAGCACAGCTTGTAGCCACAAGGCAGGCTCTCCAGCCACAGAAGCAGAGCTGAAGCCATCAGGAGCAGAGATCACTGCAGGTTATAGGTGAAGCAAAACAGAAGGCAGCTCCCCCGAGGATGTGTTAGAGCGACCTGGTGTACGCAGAGCTGCTTGCCTGCTGCAGGACTGGAGAAAAAGCCATAGGAGAGCTTTTGCTTTCCAGCACAGCCGCAGCAAGTAGAGTTAAGGAGACAAGCAGGGAGGGCAGCATCCCTGCGGTATGGTCCAGGGAGTGCCTTCATCTTGCAAAGGGGAAGATTTTCTGCCTGAATAAATGCAAAGCTCCCTACTCTGCCCGGCACAGTGGGTTTCCCTGAGACTCAGCCCTTGCCTTAACGAAGAACCCTTTCCAATCCGCGAGCCGTCAGATCCTAGAGCAGAAGGGAGGACTGTTTGTTTAGACCTATGTGGGTTAGGCAGCTCAGACTTTATTCTTGCACTTTGATAGGTTCCTAAATGAAAATCCAATAACATTTTAAGCAGAACGAGTTCCCATGAAAGTCATTTCTAAATCGCCCAGCTCATCCTACCTGTCGGCTGGATTCTCCATCCCCACTGGCCTAAGCCCGGTGTAACGTCACTGCTCCCAACGGCGTTACTCCGGGAGCCGAGTCCGGCCCTGCTGCAGAGAGCACCCGCTGCCGCCTGCCTTTAATGAACATGTAAATAGATGGGAGGCTTCCGAGCAGAGTAACCCTGCAGTCAGGAAGTTCTCCAAAGCAGCTCAGGAGAAATAATACTTTATTCCTGGTGGTGCAAATAAGTGATAGGGACTGGCTAAGAAGGGTTCATGCAAATACTCCCGAATTAAGCTCCGTCTGAAGTTAGAAAGGAAAGATGATAAACACACCCGGCTTTAAAACTGCAAAATATGCTTTGCAGGCATGAAACTGGAGGAGTAACAAAAGTATCTGACATCATATTAAACAGTAAAGCATTTCTTATTCTCAGGGCTGCAGTTACCTAAAACCAGAGTCCCATTAAAGACTCCTAACTATTATTTACATTTCTAAATCTTAAAACCATTAACAAAAGCCACTTAATTCAATTACTTTCCTTGGGCGCCGATGTTATTACATTATTGTCACGAAGCTGAGGTCGGCTCTGGTTTTCTCTTTTTTTTCTTTCTTTATATTCATTCCTCTTTTCGCCATGCCGAGTGTCTCTCCCCCCACCTCCCCGTCTTCCTCTCCCCCGATGTCATTGTGTAGAACTAATGGGGTAAACTGAAATGGTATCTGTCCTCATTGACAGGTTTATGAGAATTTAATAAAGCGTGGCGCGGATAAAATGAGATATTACAAGGCCACACAAAGCTGATTGACTTCTCCACGTCAGCATTTTTATTTGGTTATTTATTTATTTATTTATTTTCAATGCAGGGGTGATCTCACCAGTCCTTCAGTAGTGCTGGTCTGGGAGAGATGAGAGGGGGAGGGAAAACGTAGGTGGCGGGAGGGACCGATCGATCCATCGACTTGTTTGCTGTGAGCACGGGCCGCGGTGCTTTGCAGTTTTCTGATCACTCGGGGAGGATGACATACAGGAGTCAGCAAGGGTCCCTCTGCCACTGCCTGGGAATGTTCATGCCCCTTGTACTCCCACAGTGCTGGGTTGAGGTTGCCAACAACAGCTTGCCCAGGGTCCCCATCACTTCTCCATCGGGGCAGCTGAACCAGGGACCAGCTCCTGGTTGTGCAAGACACTGCACAGACACTCGGCAAGGACGGGGCGGGAGGCACATCGGTGTTGTGCAGTCGTACATCCCTGCAGGGGTGAGATCTGCCATGATGCTAAAATGGTTCCACATAACGCACCTGGTGAACACACTCCAGACCACAGGGATGTTTACACCAATTGATACAGAGCAATCACAACCTGCCATAGGGCCCAGGAGGTTCTCAATAAGAAAGATGCCACCGACCAGCTCCACCAAGGCATGGGCCTGCTCTGTGCCTCAGTTTCTCCTCTAGCCCATCTTGCTTGTTTAAATGTAAACTCACAAGTCACCCGGGGGCCTGCACAGATCAAACCTTCCTTCTGGGGAAATCAATGTGTGTATTTAAGTGTGTTTGTTCGCATCCCACGGCAAACGGGGAGAGCTGGAAACCTGGGCTGTGCAGTTACTGGCTGGCTGCCTCCCTCTCCTGGCCTCTTCAGAAATCACGGCTCTCGCTCACAAAATTAAAAAATAAAAATCAGGGTTTGTGTGCTTTTTTCCAGCCAAGGAAAACCACAATACCAGTGACCAGGAGGTCTGGATTCAGCCCAGTCACACTCAGAGATGCACAAGGGCTCAGGACCATCCTATGACTCAGGACCCCACTTAAATCTTGAGCTCAAAGTATAGAAGA
Organism: Antrostomus carolinensis; assembly: GCF_000700745.2. Lineage (NCBI taxonomy): Eukaryota > Metazoa > Chordata > Aves > Caprimulgiformes > Caprimulgidae > Antrostomus > Antrostomus carolinensis. The sequence continues at coordinate 45,937 of NW_010332174.1, forward strand.
ACATTGCTTTGGGGGAAGACTGGATTAAACTTGGGTCTGACCCTGTTAGCCTCAAAATTTGGCCTGTTTGGCTTCAAATACAGATAATATTAATTGTTTCCCCCTCTCTGCAATATGCAGTCAGAGAGGGTGGAGATGCTCTTGCTCCTTGAAAGTGCAGGCAGCCTGCCAGATTTGAGGCACGGTCCTGGACACTGCAACAAACCCTGGCAGCAGCAGAGCTGCGGGTCTCTTGAGCACAGACAGTTTGCAGGATCAAGCCCTGCTGGGACATCCTCCTTAGCAAAACCAACTCAGCCCAGAGGGACCAACAGTGAAATTCTTGTCATTTTATAACAGCATTTAAAATCAAAGCACTGCTTTCCAGGGAAGTTTGAGCTGCCTCATCACCCAAAGAACCAGAAAAGGGTTTTCTGCCTCGTTCAATGCTCCTTGCAAGTTCAGAGTATATAGTGCAGGTTTTTAGGGTGCAAAAAGCCTTCAAGCACGAGATTTCTGCCAGGAGAGCAGCTCAATCCTGCTCTCTGGTGGCTCACACCCCAAAGGCCAAACGAATCCAGCAGTGATGTCTTCTCTGAGCAGCAAGAGGTACACACCATACCTGGCCTGGCGTGTGTCCCCATGAGCTGGAAAGGGTCTGTGATCCTCTTTGTTTGTTTAGCTCATGACACAGCTCAGAAAGCAGCCGTGCACAAGAAGATAGAGACTGAAGAAGGTTCTAAGGTTCTCTGCTTGAGCTGGACATGGATCCATCGCTGGACGGGGCCTGTGGGCTCGATAAAGGGGCTGCAACCCACTAGTCTTCTTTTAAAAGCCCCTCCAAATCCTTGACATCATGGCGAGCATGCTGCTGCTCTGCTCACAGCCCCTGCAACAGCCTTTCCTGCAATGCCCCAGTCTGTAAACATCCCCCCCAGTATCATGTTTCCTTGCTGAAGGGCCACAAGGTGTAGAGCCAGCTGAGGAGCATTTCTCCTAGATTTCCTCACCCCATCCCCTCATGCTCCCAGCCCCACTGATGTGGCAGTACGATGGGCTCGCTTGAAGCACAGTGTGTGAGCAGATGTCCTTTGGGGACACCACCTCTGCCATTCCCACCACTACCATCGGTCTCCAAGGCTTGGGCAATCACTGCCTATGACCCCAGGGATGGTTTTAATCCGTTCAACACACCATGAGGCAGCATCCTATAAAGTCTGGGCTCACCCCTTCCTATTCTGAAGAGCATTTGAACCATCTTCTCTACACTGGCTTTACCCTGTGAAGTTTTAAAGACAGAGATGACCCCCACTCTTTGCTCTGTAAGGTATAATATAGAAAAAGAAGGGGCAAAACTTACTCCCTTCTCACCACCTTTGCTGCCCTGGCTCTGCCCCTGCCTCCCTGAGCACCAGAGCTGCTCAGCGTGTAAATGTATGTAAATCTTTGGCAGTACCCACAATAGCCCCCTATCTCCTGCTCTCTTTCTCTGAGCGGCTGGAGTAATTACAGTGTAGCAGTGCCAGCACCAGGCATTTCTGCTGATGAATGCACTCAATCTAAGCACAGTTTTATGTATCATTAATTCCTTTAGCGTTCAAAAAAATAACTTTTTTGATGGCAGATAATACTGTAATCACTCACAATTGCCAATACAATTATCTTCATTCAGCTGTGTAAAACAACTACAGGAGTAATTTTACTCACTTAAATTTTCTTTCTCTCTCTTTTTTTTTTCTTATTTTTTAATGTTCACAAGAAATGCAAAGCTGTTTGGACTTTGGTTGCTGTAATTCAGGCACTACTAGCAATAAGTCCCTCATTTGAATAGGAAGGTTTTCAGAGCCCGAAACTATTTGCTTAAGATGTCATCAGCAATCTTAGGGATCTCCCATTGCTGTGACCTCTTCAACTTCTCCTTACTCTCCATCAAGCTGCCACCCAACAGCTGCCAGGTACACAGGGAGCAAGAGAGCTTGTGCAAATGCAAGTTGCACATGCAAGTCATGGTCCTCTTCCAGGTCAGCTCCTCCTCCTCTCTGCTGATGGTGAATATATGTGAGCACTCCCTAATCTGCTTCAGAGCAGAGTCCACAAAGCTGGCACAAACTAAGTGTTCAATCTGCTTATGGTAACTCAGATACTTCAGCTTGAAGCAGATTAGGGAGCAACCAGCCCTCCCACTGCCAGAGCTCTGGAGCACAACCACTGAGGAGGACAAGCATCTTCTACAGGCAGAGGTGACTACAAAGGGAAAAACAAAGGTGTGAACAAGTGAACACCTTGTTTGAAACATGCAAGTTTCTTGCAGAGGCAAAAGGAATCGCTCCCACATAACACTACCTCTTGCCTGAGCTGATGGACAACCTTCTCCAGAGTCTCTACATGGTGCTTAGTTTGGACAAACTGTGTTCATCAGCTCCTTCATAGTCCAGGTGAGCACCATGAGGGCTGCTGTGGAGCTGCACACCAGGACTGAGACAGAGCAGGGGTTAAACTCCAGCTCTGTGAAGAATTGCCTCACCTTCTTGCAGATTATGCTGACAAATCCCACTTAAGAGCCAGGAACCTGCAAGGAGAGGAGAAATGAAGCAAGAAGGACCATTTGCTGCTGTAAACGAAGCTTGGATCTGCTTTCAGAGGGTCAGATCCTGGGAGGGGGGGTGAGTGGCAGCTGGTGGCAGGAGCAGGTTGTTAACCTCTGGGAAACAGTCTAAAAGCAGTAGGGTGAAATGGAAGAAGTGTATTATTTTTTATATTAAATTCCTAGGGGAGGAGCAAACACTTGTTTATTGCCTCATCTGAAATAAAGGGCAGCAACAAAACCAGCCAAGGGCGGCAAACAGGAGATGTCACTTCCCTGAAGCACATGGACAAACTGTGGATCTCCCTGCTGCGAGTGCCAGAGTCAGATTGCTTCACACCAGAAATATCTGTATGAGCACACGGCTATTAGTCACTGAAACCTAAGCTCTCAGCCACAGCTCTCCAGATGCCAGGAGATAGCGTCAAGGAAAACGTTGCTGTATGTTTGCCACGCTCTTGGCGTCTGCTCTGGTGTCAGGTGAACAGGGGCTAGCTGGTCCTTCAGCCCGAGCCAGTCCAGCTGATCATGTGTAATGTGTCACGGCTGAAAGAAGATAACACCTTTCTGCCCCTCCTTTGGTAACCACAGGGTTACAGCATCTCTGGGGTGTGGTGGTACCCACCCAGTCAAAGCTCTGTGCACACGCAGACTTCACGGATCCAGCTGATCCTTTCACCCTTCCTTAGCCACAGGCTCCAGCCCTGCCAGGCACTGCAGGAGGTGCAGAGACAAGATCCATCCTTGTTTCCAGCACCTCAAGATCCAAACCCTCTTTGCTGGAGCATATGGGCAGCCCTATGGACATAACATCTGAAAATCTCTGCTTGCTTCTCTGGCAAGGACAGGATGGTGTCCCAAAGGGACATCAAGGCATCAGTTGCCCCACAAGCCAGCAGTTGAACCCACACACCAGCCCATGGTGAGCAAGGCCAGACACATTTCACCTCTCTGAGGCAGACTTAGGCACATCCTCCTGGACAGGGTGTCCCCAGCCACCACCTGCCTATGCTGGAGCCAGCCTGTGCTCTGCCCCATCCCATCTCTGCTGGCAGCTGGGTCATAGCAGAGACCTGCTACATTTTGGGGTTTCCCTAGGTTAACTTCCTGGAGTGGGCCAGCCCCAGCAGATACAAGCCTTGCCACTGTCCTCTCTGAAGCCTCTACCCCATTTATTCACCCCCAGACAGTTGCCTGGGAGCAGGGAGAAGGAGTGCCTCCAGCAGCAGCTCCTGGAGGCACAACTGCTCCAGGCATAAAGCTTATATTTTGTTTTCTTCCCTTTGACAGGCTGAAATGCAGAAGATGAAAATTTTTCCTGCATGACAGAATTGAAGCAGGGTTTCAACTAGGAGGGGGAAGAGGGTTGAAGAAGTAATTTTCTCTTCCACCAGAACTAGTTTTTTAACTTCTGGTTCTCCAAAGTTCACCACCTTTCTTGTTCTCCTGTTAAAATGTGCACCTGGTTTTACCACCTGCAGGGAAACAGCCCTGTTTTAGCATGTGCTGCCCTGGGGTGAGATCAGTGCAGCTGAGGAGAGCATGAAGTCTCCAGCATGAGAAAGAAGGAAGGAGGAGACAGGGACTGCAGCATCTGCTCTCACCAACCTGGAGCTGATCCCATCCTCCTGGCTCACTGCAAGGGCACCCTCACCAACCTTGCTCCCCTCAGTTTCTTGTGCCCTTGCTGGTCTGCACGCATAGGACTGCCATGCCCTTGGAAGCTCACATTACTGTATAATCCTCTGAGCCCCACAGTTTGAAAGGGGAGGGGGGAAGAAAAAAGAAGAAGAAGAAAAACCCAACAGTGTGAAAAAAGGCTGTTATTGCATGTAATTTCCTTGACCCAGATAACAGAGAGCTGCTCATCCTCAAACACAGAGCAAGAAGCTGCAGGCCACAAGTTCAGTGAGGGATGAATATTTCTGAGGTTTCAACACCCTTCAGCAGAGTCCCAGGATGCTGCATATGTACAGTGCAGCACCTCCCTCCAGCAGAGCCAGGCTCCAGTACAAGCCACTCAGGTGCTGCTAAAGTAGCCCTGATGGCCTGAAGATTGAAGTAAAACCAGTGGCCTGAGCAATAACATCAGGAAAATGGTGTCTGGGCACATGTAACCCTCTGTTGCATTTTCTAGCTCAGCATAAAGGCTGTCCAGGGAGGCTGTGGGGTCTCCTTCTCTGGAGAGATTCCAAACCCACCTGGATACTGTCCTGTGCAACCTGCTCTAGGTGACCCTGCTTTGGCAGGGGGGTTGGACTGGGTGATCTCCAGAGGTCCCTTCTAACCCCAACCATTCTGTGATCTGTGGCTTGGGCACAGCTCATCCTGCTGGGAGGCAGGAGGAGGGAGAGGACATCCCAAATCCTTCCCAACACATTTTCCACAATCCTGAGGGCAGCATCTAAACTAGATAGCTTGAAATATTTGCTGATGAAGTTTTGCAAGCGGTGAAGGTTTTTAAGGACAGATTCCATGCGGAGCTGATGCCAAATAAATTATTTTGGAGTTTCTCTCAAAACTGAGCGCAAGCACTCCCCTGTCTGAGCAGGGATGCCAGATTTCTTGGAAGCCACAGCAGGTAGCAAAGCCCAGGCACACCCACGCTCTGCTAGTGATGAAGTGGACCGTGGTGGGCACAGGCTGGGACACTTATTGTTTCTTTTTCCCAGGTAGGTGCTCAGCTTCAGGAAATACACAGGAGCCAGGTATCTCTAGGACTCCCCACCCTGCTTCTTTGATGTTCCCAGCCAAGACTATCTCCAGCCAGGCAGAAAAAATTTACAGGGAGATCAAAGCCTCACTTGGAGAACGGCAAAAGAAATAAACCTTATCAGAGCGAGCCCACCCAGCACCGGGAGGGGTGAGCGTCCCTCCAGGAGCTCTTCCCACTCCCAAACCTCCTCCCCACGCTGCTGCTCGCCGAGCAACAAACTGGTTAAATCCTTTTTCCAGCAAGCCCAGCCCTCTCCCGCCCGGGAATCCTCCCAGGTTTCGCCTCCCTCCGCCCCACCTCCCCACCGGCCAGCGG
>NW_010332175.1:0-10173 GCF_000700745.2 Antrostomus carolinensis
TCTATTTCAGCTAAAAACCAGGACACCTACATACATGTGTTGCCAGCTTCCAAACTTTCCATCTCAAAATTAACCTCATAGGCCCTGCTTCTGTACCAAAATATTCCTCCTCAAAATCTATTGATTTCAATGACAGAAATATATCTGAGAAGTGGATTGAGCTTAGCAAACAAAAAGTGTGATAAATATATTGCCAAATTAGCCTGCAAGCATCTGCTATTGTTTTTGTCTGTGTGTACAGCATGTGGGTTTCCCCTGCACACAAACAGTGCAGTTAATTAAACACATGAAAATACTTATTAACCATTCATGTAATGCTTAGCATACTTAATACCTAACAGTCTAAATCTGCTTTCTGGAAGACTTTGCCTTGAAAATGAGTCAAACTGCAGAAAACCACAGTGTCTCATCAAACAGTGTTCCGAGAAAAGTTGTTGCAGGGTGTGGGTTTCAGTGGAGTCTGGAAATGGAAGCTGACTGTTCAGATCTGGTTTTGGAGAGGTAGCAGGGTTTTATACACCTATTTGAGGTGCCCTCAAGGTAAACTCTGTTATGTAATGCAACCAGACAGAAGTGGTAGAGTTTAATAAAAATGTGAGCACTAATAATTGGTCACCCTTGTACAGAAAACTCAGATAGACTGTGTTAATACTAAGCCCTTGTCTGAGGCCCAGAGGTGAACTGAACTCCTGTAGATGCTTTATGTAGGTCAGGAGGGTCTCACCTGCAGGATCCCACCAAGTTACAGGTACAAATATCCTCTATAGTGATTTTCTAGCTGAGAAACAGTTGAGAAGCACACTAGATTTAATTAATTTTGATTCATCCTTATGAAAAGACTTGTTAAAAATAATCAGCTTAAACTTAAATCTTCCTGTTTCAGGTAAAATAGCACTACTATTTTTTAAATTATTTTTTTAATCAAAAGAATGCATTGTCAAAAACATCTGGCTCTGAAAATACTTCAACTGTGAACCAACATCTCTATTATGAGCTAATGATCCATTCAGAGAAAAGAAGTTTGGGGAAAAGTATCTTATCTAAATGGAAATTGTTTGGGATGACAGAAAAGGCGTTAAAATTCAGAGTTGAAGACACCAAGATCTTAATTTATTATTAAATTATATTAGTATAAAAGTGAGTTTCAACTGGTTTGGGGTGTCATTGTCATTAGTATTGGGGACACATGATAGACAGTACCTACCTCAAAAAAAAAAAAACCCAGAAAATGAGATATATAACAAAAATTAAATACTCACTTTCTTAATAGCTCTGAGTAAGCCACTCAGTGTCTCTCGAAATGTTTCCCTTCTACTCCTGGTGTTTGACAGACCTTTATCTACCCTACATATTCTATTTCCAAACCTTGAATTTCTGAACTACATGTTTAGAGAGGCTGGGGGGGCAGAAATGACCTATTTTTTTTCTGTAACAGGTAGTTTTAGTATAAAATGAATAACTCTGCTGTGTTACTCTAACCTCCTGCTTCTGACAGCAGGACAGAGCTCTCTCAACAATATATCTAGTTGGTTAAAGCATTTGGAGATGGGACATCTCTTTTTTAATCTTTGTCATAGTTGATGCCTTACTTTATTATAAAAAATAGAAGAGATTCACACTCAAAATCCCATATGGTCAGGTGGGAAAAGACTGTTTCCTGGATTATGGGGTGGGGAGAGGAAAGTGTTCAGTTCTCTGAAGGAACTGATTGCTGCTGCAATGCATTGACCATTTAGTTGAAATGGCATTGGCACCATTTCAGCTTAATCTTTTTCCAGATGAAACTATTTGCTGAGTTTCCTACTTTGTTACCAGATCTGGTCAAACAAAACCACTTATTTTTGCAAGTAGCTTATTTGGTGGAAATTGCCTACTGATATTGACACTAACTCCTCCATAAACAACCTGGGTTCTCAATTTCTCTGTTTTTTTAATCCTGTTTGATTTATACTTCAGCTTTTTGGAGACAGGCTTAAAAAACCCATGAAGCCTCTTTTCATCAAAGGAGAGCTTCAGCTGTGAGTCTTAAGTGCCACAAAACCACAGGTTGCAAATAACAACGGGACAGGCAAATCATCTCTTCTCCAACTCCCTGTGATATTCTTGGTGCAAAGACCATTTATCTTATCTCTCTGTGGCTATAATCTTTGTCCCTCTAATCTTTATCAACTTTTTCCTACAAAATGGTGAAATCACTGAGAAAAAGACTTGAAATATAACATCTGGGTAAACTTGCTGTTTCCTCAAGCTCATGGAGCCAAAAAGGAACTCTCCCCTACACCTGCCGAATGTCTCTGCTTTCCCTCCTCTGTAGATGTCTTCTCAGGTCGTTGCCACCCCTCCTTCATTTGCTTCCTCATACCCAGTTGTCTGATTCTCTCACATGCACAGAGATGCCCAAACCGGTCATACAGGTTCACACAATTTTGGTCACTGTATTAATTGCCTGTACATTTAATTATTTCTAACCTTAACTTTTATCAGAAGGCCATCCTTTGTCCCCCTCCTAGCAAGTTCCATATGCCTATAACGTGGCATGTGAAAGTAGAAAACCCTAACTATCTTCTAGCAGCACACAAGGAGCACATGCTTCCTTATTCTTTCCTGTGCATGCCTATCTCTCCTCCCTACGGTGAAACTCCCACACCACCTCTCCTGGTTTCAGGTGTAATCATAAACCAGCTGAAGGCAATTATGGGTAATGTAGTTCCATCGCTCCCTCCTGTCTGTTGAATGGGTGGTGCCGGATACCTCCTAGACTGCACATTCCAGCAGGCTTTGCTCAGCACTCCTAAGAGGGAGGCACACCAGGTGTGCTCCCAGCACTTACCCAACCCTGAGCACACCAGAGTTTTTCAAAGCCGGAGCAAAAATAGGTGCTTCTTCAGCAGTGCTGATGTCTTGAACAACAACATAATCTGGATCTAGGAGAAAGCTCTTAGTTTCCAGAATGGTGAGTTTGCCTTTTGTCTTTCCAGTATACTTTGTTGGTTTTGTTTAAAATACTTTGGAAAGGCTGAAATATCAGAGTAATTTTTTACTTACTGCTAATACTGCACTCTGATACCCTGTTTTTGGCCATAGCTAGTGCCAGGTGCCTCTGGAGAAGGTGCAAAACCTGTATATATTGCATGATATTGTACCCTAGGGTGGTCTGGGATGTGTGGAGAAAGGCAAGGTGCTTGCTAAGGGCTGGTTTCCCTTTCCTAAGAGCGTAAATAATGGTGAACATCTTACAGTTTTAAATCAACCAATATTAAGCTGGCCTTCTCTGTCTTTTTTCTTTTGTGAAACAGGCCACTGTGGTTGTGTGTGTGTGCGTGCATGTGTGGGTTTTAGATTTTTTGCTGTTGTTTTGTTGCTTTTTTTGTTTGTTTGTCTGGTTCAGTTTTATTGAAGCACTATTTGAACTAAAATATTCTTCTTTCCATATGAGCAGTTGGACTGGCCCCTGGCTTTTTGTTTTGGGGATCAGGAGTGTACAATAGGGTTCTGTACTACATAACAATCCTCCCTGCTAACAAGGCAGCTATTAGAAATCAGAAAAATAGAGTTTAAAGAGCACATATATTTATGAACTTTAAAATATTTATTCTCCATTAAAAAAATCATTGTGAGGTAATATCTCCAGGCTATATGGAGGCATGACCTCCATGGAGGCAAGACCCATCATGCTGACAGACCTTGAACCGACTCCCTTTATGGGTAAAAAATGCCAAGCAGAGTTGGCTGGTCTGTTTCAAAACAGAAACTATTAAATGAAAGACAAGAAATAACCAGTTCTTGTTCTCTTCCCACCTGTAATTGCCACTCAGCTAATAACACTTCTTCTTTGACACAGATTTATTTTTTTAAGGAAACCGCTCAAAATCTTAGCAGCTTGGGAATAATTTTTGACTGGCTTTACTATGAAATAGCAATAGGCATCCTCCTGAGCAAGTGAGAAAGGGAGGGAAGGAGAGAGGGGATCATTTGTACTGGGTAGATCTTGGGAGGTGCAAATTGCCACACTGGCAACGCTTTCCCTAGCCCAAAACCATGTATTTGACAGCAGTTAATATAAAATGCTCTGACGCAGAACTTGCATATTGAAAAAAAACCCCACGCTGTGTTCGGTGGGAGATGTACAACAGGATTTACAACACAAGTACAAGCTAGTTATTGTCATTCTAGGAACTGTAAAACAATGTTTACCTTGGGTACATTAAAAATAAGGAATACCTAGAGTTGTATTCACTAAACTATATAGTACAACAATATCCTGTGGGAATGTGTTCAACAGGACAATTATATGTTGCAATAGAAAGCTTTATTGAGCATTTAAATGTTTGGTTTAAAATGTTGTGGTATTTCTCTTCCTCCCCTTCCCCTCCTTATTATGAGAATAGTTAATTGGGTTCATTTGCACACTTCTTTGTTATTCAGCTTCCTTTTAATTCTTTATCATAGTGATTTTTGGCCTATGGTCCAGGAATATTTCTGTTTGGTGGACTGCCTCTGAGGGATTTCTGTGAAAGGTATACAAGGGAAGAAAAAACTTTGAAATTCTCTACCTCTGGGTGCCTTTCCTCTCTATTTTCCACTACAGATAAACTCCTTGAATTTATGCTATTTTAAATTTTGGCATAAGTCCCTGCAAGGAAGTCTACCCTTGAAGTATGAATTCAAAATAGGTGGAAGAAACACCAAAAGCACATACAATGCAGAAATACAAATCATGTTGCTGTAAAAGCCAGAAGACTGGCTTTTTGGACAGAACAGCCAGTTGGTCAGCCTAATCTGATGGTGTCTAAGGGATGTCCTGACTGAAGAGCTGAGCTCTACGGTAGCGGCAGCTGTAGAGCCGCAAACTTCTGCACCCCAAACTATGGCGCACACTTGCAAAAAAATTTGTAAAATAATATACTGTCTGGACATATAGGCTCTTCCATGTTTTCTCTTACAAAATACTGTGTAGGATCCTAAGTTACCTCACACATCCCACAATGGGAAATGGAATGTGATTGGAGAGAAAATAAGTTATTTCAGTAGCGTCCCTTTCCCGACATTTCCATACTCTGCTGCTACCACAAAAAGTGTAGTCTAATTTGACCTTCTATCTTTTTAACTACTTCTATGGAAGACTTATCCTCTCATGAATTACCCTCTTTCTTGAGTTCTTTTCAGTTCATTTCCTTCAGCTCTATATTTTCAGCAGTAGATAGAGTTTATTTCAGAAACTGAATTCTGGAGTAAAGATGAAGTCATATACTCATGTAAAACATATATATGCGTTGGCTTTGTAATATTGTACCATATTTTCATCTGCTTCTCAGTACAGACCACTACCTTATTTGTACATTGAGCAAATGTCCTTGTTAAGTTGCTGAGGATCATGCTTAAACTTTTTCTAAGAAACTACAACTAAATTAGAAATCAACGTGTATGAGTAATTTTAAATTGCTCCTCCAAAAGCACCTCTTCATGTTCTTATCTACAGCAAACTTAATCTTATGCTGTTCAATTCATTAGGATTTCCAGTAGTTCTTCATAATCTGCTCTAGTGTTAGTAACTTCAGTCATTTCAGTTTATGAGCAAACACTGTCATATCACTTTCCACTGACTTTCCTGCCCCACCCTCCAGAATTTACTCCAAGTGCCTGTTGTATACTTCAATAAGCGGAGGCACTGGAGCACTTCCCTACCAAGGAGCGATGGTGAAGTTGAATCAGGGCTTTGAACCACTGAAGACTTCAGAAAACTGAAACACAGTTTTATAGCTTGCAGCAAGTGATGTTTTGGGCTCTAGTTTGGTGTCCTCATGGTGGAGAGGAAAAGGTTTTAGGTTTGGATGTATCCAGACATCCTTTTCAAGGAATTTTATAGGAGGCACATACTGCTTAATTTCTGCAACAGTAGGAGCCCTTTCCTTGCTTAGCTGAGCTTCACCTTATAAGACAGTCTGCTCAAGAAGAAGCTGGTTGATTATTTTGTTGAAAGCTGGAGTACTGCATCCAGCTCTGGAATCTTCAGCACAAGAAGGACATGGACCTGCTGGAGCAGGTCTGGAGAGCCACAAAAATGATCAGAGGGCTGGAACACCTCTCTTATGAAGAAAGGTTGAGAGAGTTGGGGTTGTTTAGACTGGATAAGAGAAGGCTCTGGGGAGACCTCATTGTGGACTTTCAATACTTAGAAGGGGCCTATAAGAAAGGTGGGGACAAACTTATTAGCAGGATCTTCAGTGATAGGAAAATGGGTCATTGTTTTAAACTAAAATAGGGTAGATTCAGACTAGATATAAGGAAAAATTCCTCACAACGAGGGTGGTGAAACACTGAAGCAGGTTGCCTAGAGAGGTCGTAGAAGCCCCATCCCTGGAAACATTCAAGGTCAGACTGGACAGAGCTCTAAGCAGCCTGATCTAGTTGAAAATGTCCCTTCTCACTGCAGGGGAGTTGGTCTTTAAAGGTTCCTTCCAGCCCAAACCATTCTATGATTCTATGTTATGTATCCCCAAATACTGACTCCCTTTTGCAGTGCAGGTGACTCTGCAGGCTGAAATGCTCTGGAAACCCAGTGAGTATCCTGGCAGCCCAGAAGAGATTCTTCTAGGTCTTCCGCTTGGTGTACGTGTTTGCAAAAGACTCTGGTTCTTTGAATCCAAAATGTAAATAGTTGAATCTTTACCATTTTCTTCAGTTTTCTCAATGGGGAAAGGATCTCTTTGAGTTATTAGAGGAAGTCTGCCTTCACTGGAGGCTCGGAGTACTTGATAATCTTTGTGTTCCTCTTTACAACATACCTGTGAGATAAGGAGTTGCCATTTTACTTTGGGTAAGTTCTTGCACTACATTTAAGTTGCTGTAATGGCTACCTGCTGCTGAATGGGGCAGTCCCATTTCTTGTACCTTGCCATTACTTCCTGCAGGCCAGCACAGGTGAACACTGACTCATTGTGCCTGGGCCAGCTCCCTGTGAGACCAGATAGGCACCAGTGATGATGCAAAGGAGATGTAGGACTGCTGCTTTCGGGAGCAGCCAGACAGCCAGACACCCAGTGAGATGGCATCCTTAAGAGCAGGCTTAGCCTCAAGTGCAATGCCAGATGATGTCTCTTGTCTAATACCTTAAAAACTTGAGAGATTTAACCCTAATTCTATCCTGAGCTTCCTCTGAATTAATTCTTTAATCTCTGTCTCTCTCTCTCCATGGAGGCATATAATACTCCCCTGCATTAAATGGGAGTTCACAAGTATTTAAATTGATTCTAAAATGTATTAGCTCATACTTTAATCTACGCTGACCTCTAGTTAGATATAATGGTATTAATTCAGGTTGTGTCTTTACTTACTAATATGAACTGCCAACAGCTCTGCTTGTCAATTGTGCCAGTCAGCTTGCAATCATGCCAAAGCAAACAGCTCCTTTCCCACTGGCATTAATATGCTGTATCACAAAGCATTCATGCCACAACTTGACAAGGAGTTGTTCGAGTTCCCATCTGAGCCCATGTCTGTAAAAAAAAAAAACAACAAAAAAACCCCCAAAAACCAAACAACAAAAAACAACCCCAAAATTTCATCAGTAGACTCGAAGTTTGTGACCCATCAGTGGCAAATCCTACAGCCTAACTTTTGTCCGATGATCTAATTGTGACTGAACTTTGGATACGTATTTACATGAAGAATAAGCTGTATTTCTACATGTACTAAGCTGTGTAATTAAAAGGAAATTACTTTGTCTGAAATAACTGGGGGGAGGGGAGAGGCAGCTAGCAAGACTTATAGGTGGTGTGGTTTTATTCATACATGATCTCATGCAATACCAGCTCCGAGGCCTGAAGAAAAGCCTATGATATGATGATAACCTTTTTATGAGTTCACTCCCTTTGATCCACTGGCCTTAATTTAACAAGATCTCTGTAAAGGTAGGAGGGTTGTGACGCAGCAGGGAGAGAATAATTCTCAATTTATTTGTAGTACCGCCCTAATTCCTGCAGCACAAATTGTCACCTGCTGCTCCGTGTGAAATTATGGTGCTACAAACATGAGTAAAGCCAGTTTGTTCTTCTGCTCAGTGATTTTTTAAAAAATTTTCTTTCTTTCTTCTTTCTATTTGAAATTTGGTCTGTTCTTTAGCATGGACCTAGCTCTTAATCTCTGGACTGAGACTGTTAACTTGCTTCCAATAAGTTGTATGCAACTATCAAGTGAAATAAATAGCATCACAAATACATTTGTAAAATCTCATTAGTTTTCTAGGGAAACATCTTACAGTTATCAGCAGAAGCAGCTTCTGATTTAACTGTTCATACTATCTGTCTTAGGGGTTGCAAAGAAGAAAGTTAAACTCAAACCTGTCCCCTCACTTTCTGTATATAGGACAAACTGAGCAGGAGCAAGGTTTTCTAGTCCTACAGCTAAATGGTACAGAGGACGTGGGTTATATTAAACCAAGCTAAACTCCACATAGTTTTGAAGAGAGAGTGGAAAGCTAGTGTGGCTTCCCCAGTGAGGTAGCTGCTTCTTTTTTTTTTTTTTTTTAGCACTCAGAAATGTTTGGACTCTGAGGTATGTGTGTGAGTATAGTTTTAAGTGCTTAAAGCATCCATCATCCTAACATAAGCAACTTAATTTCTTTATCTCATCAGTAGAGAGCAAGAGGTACATTTAATGGCTCTCAGAGTTACCTTTTTATCTGTCAGAGCACAGGTACTTATGCTCTGCCATCTGGGTCCCACCCACAGTTACTTGCCTGGCTTTCGCTGTCAGGCAGATGCTAATATGGCTGAGCAGAAAAGTGCTACTAATCTGGAAAATATGTCAGAGAGCCCTTCATACCTTGGAATGTTCTGCTGTGTTTTTACCAGTAATGATTGTACTCCAGTTACAAAATACACAGACAGGAATTACTGTATGCACTATTGACATGCTCCCCAGAAAAGTAAGAATTTCCCCAGGGTTTTCCTCATCTCATGTAGTATATAGTAGCAGAAACAGAAGGACAGTTTGCTTTGGGTCTGAACTTAACAGAAGTTACATTCACCACCATTATGATAAAAAAAAAAAAGTAAGAAATTATCTCAGACTTTTTAGTTTGGCTACTAGTCAGTTGTTTTACGAAATAAATGAAAATATGAGAGAGAAAACAGTTTGGGGTATGTGTGTATACTCCAGTCATTTTCTGCTACCTGTTGTACGTAGGTACAGTTTACTTGTATCTGATTTTGATATGTGATTTCTGCTCATAGGTAGAACGGAAGGCCAAACCTATCAATGCTGAAGGCTGTCAGGAGGCGTTATGAATATCTGCCTTGCTCTTAAGTTAATTGCCTTTTCAGGGTGTGAACACTTTGGGCTGGAGAAGGGCTCTTGTGATATTTATGCAACTACTTTCAAAGCCCTGGTCTTGGTGGCAGATTTCTTCTTTCTTCTTCTTGGTGGCAGAGCACATGGCACTCATGCATCCTGTGCTCTGTCACTGATTTCCCAAGTGGTCTGGGACAAGTTGTTTAGAGTAGGTTTTTTAAGGGGTTAGCATATGTTTACACAGTTCTTACTGTAGCGGTTGGAAGATGCTGGAACGTGGTTATTAGTCTGTTTGTATTTTAGTCTTTCCATCTGTAAACTTGCCTATCTCCATTTTTTCCCCATCCCTGCCCTTCCTTGTCTTGTGCATTAAACAATCAGTTCCTTGTGACCAGGCTGTGCTTGCTATGTATTTGTACAAAGCTTAGCAGAGGGAAGCTACTGCAGCTAGATCTACCAGGATATAAATTAAATAGTAAAAGAAAACCCTGGTTTGGATCCTAACAGAACATAAATATCAGCTCTTGGGATCAAAATTTGATTTATTCTTTTTTTTAAACTGTTTCAGTACAATAAAAAGTATTCCACTTGGCACAATAATAGCTAGGTAAAAGTCTACGGTCTTGGTTATGCATAGGAAAAGTAAAGGTAACTGCTTTGGATTTTTGGCTTTGAAATCTGTGAATAAATCAAATGTAGTGATTCTGAAACATTCTGGCAACTATAGGATCTGCCAGTTTTTGAGCTTCTGTGCCTATAGTGCCAAAATCTGTGTCTTTAGCCCAGTTCCTCTTGGGACAGATAGATCTGGGAGGCTGAAAATCCTGCATGTTTCTTAGGTGGCAAATCACATCTAATATGGAGAAAGTGGAGCAAAACTCA
>NW_010332175.1:10203-13555 GCF_000700745.2 Antrostomus carolinensis
ATTATAGGTTAAGCCTTAGTTTTTTTTTTTTAAATGCTAATCTCTAAAGAACTTTAAAATGAAATTACTTGTGTGGATGCTAGTGATTCAGCATACGGAATGATGACGACAGACATTGACTCACCGTTGTAAAATCTTGCTAAAATCAGCAATGTGAGATGAATTTGCACTGTAAAATAAAATTATCTGAACTAATCTTCACAATTTTCATAAACTGTTTAGTTACGTTTTTCAAGACTGTCTGGGCATATGATCATTTCTGTTTGGTGTGAAGTTAAGCAGAATCTCCTGAAGTTCTGAAGATTAGAATTTAACACCAAATTAGACAAATAACTTTACATGTTCTTACAGATGATCTGCTGAGTAATACTTCTCACTTCTGGTGGATGTGACATAGCTATACAATAGCTAACAGAAAAACACTACATTATAGAGCTTTTTA
The DNA here is from genome assembly GCF_000700745.2 of Antrostomus carolinensis. NCBI lineage: Eukaryota > Metazoa > Chordata > Aves > Caprimulgiformes > Caprimulgidae > Antrostomus > Antrostomus carolinensis. The sequence continues at coordinate 10,646 of NW_010332175.1, forward strand.
GATCATGATGATTCAAATTTTGAGCAAAGTTGTACACATTTCTGTTTATTACAAATGAAGTAACCTATACAAATATAACCCTGGACTGTGTTCTGTCAGGAGCTGACCTAAACTAACTTCGTGCTGGACAACATTTGGACCACACACCTCCAATAATACTTGCCAAATTAAAGTTTAGATGATGCTTTGGAAGAAGAACATATTTAATTTGAGTTTCTTTTTCATATCTCATGCTTTTCTTTCCCTTTTTGTACTAGACAGCTCTTTGTTGGAGAATCCTGTTCTGCAAATATCTGCTTGTCATCATCAATGACCTGTACCATAGAAGAATAATTGGCATAAAAGGGAGACTGAAAATCTCATTCAATAAATTGCACAGCTGGAATTACATGTGTCTGTTGTGAAGAGACAGAACTGGAGTCTTTTGACTCACTACAGCCAAGGAAAAAAGTTTTAAGCAAAGCAACTTGCCATCACACATCAAGATGTGTGTTTGATTTGTTGTTTATAAGTTAAATGTTAAAATTATATTTACACATTATGACAGTTGTATACTTTAATCAAGGAACCCTTGATGGCAAGGATAGATGTGTAACGGTAGGAGTGAGTTGCTTGATTTTAACAGTCTTTCAACTGCACTGTAAATGTGTTGTGTGTGTGGTGGTCCCTATAGAAAACTAACAAAAAACCAAATTTAGTTAGAAAAAAGCCAAACAGTAGAATTTTGCATATCTGATTCTGCAGTACTTCACATAACACAACACACATTTTGAACCCTTATTATCTGGCAAGGTAGGAGCTACTTAGAGGTGACAAAACTCGAGACTTGCTGCCAAGGAGGTGAGATGGGTAGGGAAATGTTTTGATCATCAAAGTAAGTGACCTTTTGGAAAAGCTGTGAATGCTTCCTCCCACGTTTTGATACAAATGGAGCAAGGACAGTAAACTTATGAAGATGAAACCAGAAAAAGTGTTTCTTTAGGGTTGGCATTTGGAAAGTGTTGCTGAATAGGCTGAATTCTCTGAGCTAACACATGGCAGGTGCCTTCAGGTTCCTAACTAGGAAAGTCAAATTACCAAAAAGCTGTTGTAAGCATGGTCTGGATTTCAGCTTATTTAACTTGTAACCTTGTACCTGGTTTCTTTCTGGCTGAAGCAAAGATTACTCTATTATTGATCAGACTGAAACTGGTCAGCTAGAGGAACTCCAGCTTCATAGAGGCATTGGTCTCAAAAGAAATGACCTGTGTTGGTACCTGTAGGGACTTTGTGCCCTGGATATGGTGATATTTGAGATAGTTTTCTGTTCCTTTCAATCTGCTATTGCCAATGTATGAGACATTGTTGGTAGCTCCCTCCAGCAGGGAGACATTAGCCTCCACTACTGCAAGTCCAGCTGTCAGAAAAACTTCAACACTAGGCATGAAAATTTCCTTTCAAAGTAATAGTTGTGAAATTAATGTGTTTTTGCATGATGTTTAAATATCCTAGTGATCTCAAATAAATTTTCTGTAACCTGCTTCTGTAGTCTGACAGTAGTCTGTATAGCAGTTTTGCTTCATGTACCAGGTGATTATTCTTTCTAGTGAATGGAGCATCGTATGACTGCAGAGGTGGTTTTGGATGGTAAATTATGTCCAGGGTTTTTCTGTGTAGGAAGGTCAGAGAACTGCAGCCTTTTCAGAGGCTTAATAACATAAAATACTGAGTTTGCTCGGTCTATATGGAATTGGAAGGTGAGTGTGCTCAGTGTCTGTGAAGGGTGAGGCAAAACAAAGGATTGACACCAGGATGTTCACAAGGCTGGACAGTGAGCAGGCCTTGCAGAGACTGTCATATCATTGAAAATTAATTTATTGCATGTAAAAATTCTTGAAGGAGTGCAGGACTGACTGGAGTTGTGGATTTTTTTTTGAGGGGGGGAGGGGACAGGGACAGATTGAGGAGATCACCTATTGAAATGCTGTGATTATATCTAAGAGTTATCTGCAGCCCTCCACTTCTGCTAGAAAGGAGATAAGTTCAGCTGTGGTGAAAAATAGTAAAACTTGCTGAGGCAGAATAAATGAAATAAAAAAATGGGCACACATTTTGAACTGACAGAGTATAATCCACACCATTTCTGAATTGTTTTCCTGAGGATTTTCTTCAGGGTTATCTGAGAGGCACTGTTTGGAAATTTGATAAGTGGTTTTAGTCCAACTTTCTGATCAATTTGTAACTGCATCACTCCAGCTATTGTTTTTATTTGAGGGTATCAGACAGATTTGTTAGGGCAGATGAAAAATTTTCTTCAATGAAACTGACTATTTTGTGTGTATAAAAGGATGAAATTTATGATAATTTAGGGATTGGTTTTGGTTCTTTTCCCCTTTGACATGTGACTAGAGTGGAAATTCTTCCTTATTACAAAGCCTGAGCCACCAACTCCCTAATTTTCTGTCCTATGCTAATTACCTCCACATCTGTAACATAGTGTCATAGCCAGTGCACCTGTGTGGTGTTAGGGAATGAAATAAGAAAGAAGGAAGCAACAGTTTTATGCCTTCTTTCTCTTCGCACCACTGTCATGTAAAATCAAGAGAAATAACATTAAGTTCTTTCTTCATGGCAAATTGCATGGAAAGATGTTACACGGCTGAGTGGGAAGATTTCTTGAATGGGTGAGGACCCTTCTGTGCGTAGTGCCTGCTCATGGTACTTCTGAGCAATTGCTGCTCTCTCAGCTGCTTCATCAAATTTTGCCCTCAAAAGTCAGTGATGTTGGCTCAGAAGGAAGAGCAGGAACCAGGTACCTAGGGTACCTGTAGCAGCCTGAGGAATAGAACTGTTTGGAAGAGCAAGCTAGAGCTTCACTGTTGTTTTTGGAGTTGAACAGAGACAACAGAAGACTAAAGTCAGCACAGGAAT
>NW_010332175.1:13566-14545 GCF_000700745.2 Antrostomus carolinensis
GAACTCTCTGATTTGTTGTATGAGCACCTCAATTTTGGAGGTCAGCCAACTGGGGGGTGAGAACCTCAGGAATGGTTTCTGCCTCTGAGCTCTCCAGGGAGGCAGGTCAAGGGAATACACATAATTAAAATGCTTCCTGTTGGTAATACTATCCATTGCAATATAATAGCGTGGTTTTCCTGCATGGGAAAACTAGCTTTCCACTGAGGTATTGCATCCAGGCTAATGGTATGTATCACCAGAGGGAGAACTGCTGCTGGAAAGACAGTTGGATGCTGTGATGCAACAGAGAGAATGAAGGTAGATAAAGAATATAGGGACTGGAGGAAGAAGAGGAGACCTGGAACAACTATCTCACACAATTTTTATTTTCAGTTCTGAAAAATAAAAGAAGATAAAATCTTTGAAGAGTGACTTTGTCACTGCTGCATAAAAATAGATGAGATTGGACATGTTATTCTTCTTATTGTACCAAACAGTAAGGAACAGAAGTACAGGTGCCTTCTTCTCAACAGGTAGAAATAGATGGTTCAAACAATGAGCCTGTAAGGCAGCAAGATTTAAGAACTAAATTTAGACATAAGGGCAGGCAATTTGTTGGGACCTTGTTGCCTCAAATCTTCTTGAACTTGGCTGTTCCTTTAGAAGAAAATCCACAGTGATACTGCAGACTGATGTATTTTTTTTCATTTTTTTTTTTTTTTTTTTTTTAAAGATAGAACCACTCTTATTTCGGTTGTAAAACTACCAGCAATACCGGAAGCACCTCTTCCTCATTTTCATATGCAAGACTTCTTCTTCCTCTGAAATATAAAGTCTTCTGTTATCAGAGATGGATTATTAACTGGAATCTTACATTGCATGGCAGTTTATCTTCCTCTGACTTCATTTTTGTTGCTGGATAATTACCATTTTAGAGTTGATCTGCAGTCATTATTTCAGTATGTGGTGGGTTGACCCTGGCTTGATGCCAGATGCC
>NW_010332176.1:0-38318 GCF_000700745.2 Antrostomus carolinensis
GTCCGGGCCGGGCCCGCGCTCTGCCCCGGGGGAGCTCGCCCGGTGCCCGGTTGCCGGGTGAGCTGGTGGCCGAGAGAGGAAAACTTTCCGACTTTAGCCATATTCCCGGACTCTTGCTGAGTCCTTTGTTCTGGTGCTTTGTGGTGTTTGTGCGTGTTGACGGTATTTTCACACTGAGCCTGGAACGTGCTTGGCGAGGGACTTGGTTTTGGTTGGTTTGGGGTTTTTTTCCCCCCCCCATATCCCCGAAATTCTGATCCACAGGCATAATTTATTTTCACAATTAAACAGTTTGAATGATGAACTGGTCTTGTACCTGGAGTTTGCCTGTTCCGTGCAACACATCATCAGAGGTGTTTGCTGCTGTGTTTATTTCCCTGACCTCCCAAAAGAGCCTTTTGTACAGCCCTTGCAGCGGGCAGGCTTGGTATGGTGAGAGATTGACACATTGAATTGCTTAATCTGCAGGGTACCTTATTCAAATACAGGGTTTTTTGTTGTTTTTTTTTTTTTATTTGCTAAAGCATTAAGATAAGACTTAGTGTGCAACTTCTCTTTCTTTTCTATATATGTTCTAAATATATAGAGATATGCAAAAACATTATGTTGCTCTGTTATGCAAATATAACTTGTGTGTCTACCTGTATTGATGTGCAGATGCGTCATTTTCAGCATCTCCTTATCTAGAGCATCTGGATATGCAAAAACATTATGTTGCTCTGTATATGCAAATATAACTTGTGTCTACCTGTATTGATGTGCAGATGCATCATTTTCAGCATCTCCTTATCTAGAGCATCTCCTTATCTAGACTTCCCTGAACTCTGGTTCAATTACTTTTGCACAGAGCGCTCCCAAAGCAGCACTCACTGTTACTGTTCATCCTTCCTGCAGAGTGGCACTTCCAGCCTCCTGTCCACGTCTTCAGAAAGCAGGCTGTTGGTCTGAGCTGCAGGCTGATTACTAAATGTTTGTGTTGAGCAATGTTTGGTTGTTCTTTCCAAAAGAAATAAACCCTCTCTTTTGTATGTATGCCAAAACATATGTGGGAAGAGTGACCTGGTATTAATTCTGTTCAATGTGTGAAGAAATACAAAGTATTGCTCTGCTACAGCTATGAGTTTAAAAAGAATGCTGTTGCTATGAGTGCTATCAGCGAGCAAACAAAAGATTATGTTGTAAATGATCACAATGTAAACTTAGTACTTTCCAAGAATAAAGGGAACACATCCACTGGAATGAAAACCAGATTTTTTTCAAAACTCCCACCCAGCACATGTGAATAGAAATGTGGCATGCACTTTCTTGCTTTATCAAATAAGACAAAATCTGTTTAATACAACTGTCTACTTTTATTTCTGTGTTAAATACTTTGTTGTGGTTGAGTAATTAAAGTTGTTTTTCTCCCTTCACCTCTAGGTTATCTCTGGACTGAAGCTTACAAGATTTTTTGCTTCCAACCAGGTTCTGCCAAGTGAATGTCTCAGTTGCCTAGTAGAACTCCTTGAGGACACTAATATAAACCCATCTCTAACCTTGTCTGTGGTTATTTTGTTGTCACAGCTCGGTAAGGTTTGCATCTGAACTTTTTATCCTTGATCTGGGAAAGGGGAGACAAGACAGGTGCTGATTCTGTGTCATGGGTGATGAAGTTCTTGGAAAAAAACATAAGGTGTGAAAGGTGGAGTGTTTTTCCTTGTAGCAGAGTGCTTGGCTGGGCCACCTGACTGTGTACAAGGCCAGATAAGATGTTAAATCACCATGAGTAGCAGATTGGAAGACATCACTGCGAAATGACAGTGGTCACACTTGTCAGAATTAATTTCCTCACTGAGTAGAGTGAGGAATTATTCTCTTGTCCTTGATTTTTGGACCTTTTTAAATGAAGAATCTGCTTAGGGTGTGCAAAGATAAGGAGAAGCCATGCTACATCAACTATCATCACCTCAGTTTGCTTCCCCCATTGGAATGTTTGCTGGGCACCAGTTTGGGCTCTCCAATTGCCTGGGCCTGTGTGCACCAAGCTTCCCAATTACTAAATAGATTCTACCGCCTTTTACTTGTTTCCCAATTTCTTGAGATGCTTTTTTTTTAAAAAAAGGTTTGTTTTTTTTTCCATTTCACAGAAGTGAGACTTCATTGTTTAGGGAGCTCTGTGCTCACCTTAACCTACACATGTAGGTTACATACACAGGGGAAAATTATCCCTTCGTTTCTTAGTTTCTCATTATATGTGAGTAGTTATTCAAGATTGGAATCCTTTGTGGTGGCCCCTTGTCTATCTTCTCTAATTCTTGGAGTTTTTAGTCTCTTTGAGCTTCCTTTTAGGTTTTTGAAACAGTTAGTGTAAGACTGTATTTGTTGCTGGGGTTCTTAATTATCTTTTCCAAGCTGTTGGATCTGAAAAATTTTAAGAATTAGTCCTCCTCCAACTGATCTGTTGCTTTACCTGTCATCCTCGTTTGCCTAAGTGGATCCTTCCACCTAAGTGGAACTGGCTTTTTTATTTAACTGTTGCTAGATAACCCTATCAAGGTATCAGTTTTAATCTACTAGCCCACCATAGTGTGAAGCAAGAAACAGATCATTGATTTGAAGCTTTAAAGCCTTTTAAGTGCAGGTTTCAAGATCTCAAACAGAACTAAAACTTTGTAGGTAGGAGGTAGGACATTTCTTCAGTGTCCAGGCATCTCAAGGAAGAGTATGAGTGTTTCAGTTAACTGTAAGCTCAGAAGTAAGGTAGAGATACAAGTGCATAGGAGCTATGATTTATTTGTAGTTATTTGTGAAATATACATGAAAAACTGGTCAGAGATTTTGGGTTCTGCTGAGATTGATAGCTAATACAAGAGTTGCTTTTTCTTTTAGATAAGGTTTTTTGTTAATAACTCTCAAATTCTAGCTTTAGACAATGAAACTAGAGAAGCTCTTCAGGACACCTACAATCTGACCAGTGTGCTGGCAGGAGTGGTTCATCGAAGTTCTACTAATCGTAGTGACCCAGTCCTATTACAGGTAATGGAAACTAATAATTAATAATCTTTAGCTACTCTTACATAGTATACATTTTACTGTGTGCATATAATAACTCTTTAAAAACTCCATCTGAAAAAATGTGTTGAGGGAAAGTTGATCTTAGCTGTGCATTTTATTTGCTGTATGAGGTTAGTATGAGAGGATTTTAACACTGCATAGAGTTCTTTGTATTCTCTTTAATTTTGCTTGCGCTTCTCACCTACTCTAATTTAAAAAAGAAAACAAAACCCAACCCACCAAAAAAGACCTGTTTTTGAAGTTATTTCAATAAATCACTGCTTGAGAGCTTAGAAGGTTATTTACCAGTTGAGGTATTCAGTTATTTCTCCTAATGTTTATAATAAAAGCCTGGAGATTGTCTTGTTTAATCAATACTTTGAAAGGTAAATGTGAAGGAGTGAAAGGAAAACTGTGTCTGCCAGTTCTCATGGCAGGTTTGCAGGGTATGTAGCCCTCCTTCCCTCTGGTCAGTGCTATCTGCCAGTGAATGTGAGGAGGCTGTGCTAGTGGGCCCTTACTTTTAGGAGCCAGGTGCAGACACTATTGGTTTGTTGGTTTTGTGGGTTGGGGTTTTTTTGTGGTGTTTTTTTTTTTTGTGAACACATAATATCTCACCATCTGACTTCACTAATTTTAACCTGTCCTTTCTGGGGGAGAGATTTTGTAGTCGCCAAGTAGATCCAATTATAAGACCTTTAAGTTCTTATATCAGGTATTTATATGGCGAGGTTTGGTTTCAGCTGCTATCCTGTGTTGTGAATTTTGCCATGTTTGAGTGTATTAACTTCATACTACCTCAGTTATGTTATATTCTGTGAGAATACTGTATGAAGGACTTTACTACCATTAGATCTGTTGGCAATCTTTACAGCAAACCTATTTTCTATAAACATATTTTCTGCAAGAAGTTGCAAAGTGGTTTTTGGGATTTTGCTGAAACTTCTAGATCTTTCAATAGGACAAAGCCCCTTTCTCACTGGCAGAATGGGGAACTTGCTGATGAGGCAAAGGGGGGAATTGGATGGGTTAAAAGGTAACTCCTCTGTCAAAATAAAACCTTATTTGTCTGTTTGGGCTTTCAGTAAGTACATCACTGTAGTAGGGCATTACTCAATGTGCTTGCAGCAGCTCATGGAATTGTTACATTAACATTACAGAGTCTGAAAATTAATTCAGTTGGGGTGTCTTGTTATTTATCCTTTCAGTTGCAGCTTTTGTAACCTGTAACATTCTTCAGTAGGATGCTACAGGAATGACATATGTGAATAGCTTTTTATTTCCTCAGAGTATTCAGTTGCTGCAGAGGCTGACCTACAATATTCCTGTCTTCTGTGCTGGTGCCAACATCGATGAATTAATTTCATTTCTAGTGCATCATGTGTAAGTGTGTACTCACTTGTCTTTTCTCATGGGAAATATCTAGCAAAGTTTCTAAACTTTCTGAAGACTATCACCATATTGCACTAACCTGGTCTCCAGAGTGAGCTGTGGCGTTTTTGCTCTGAAGCAAACAGATTTTTCTTTGAAAACCATGTTGTTAAAGATTGTCAAGTGCAGTGGTTGTGGGACTTGGGGGGACTGAATATTAATTGGCCTCTTAGCCCACCCCCACACCCCTGGGAGCAGGGAGCTAACAAAGAGGAAAAACCAGGAGAAAATTCATGATTGTTCATTAGGAACGGATTTATGTTAGATTAATATGGATTTTGTGAAAGTGTCCTTGTAAGAGATCTAATGACTACTAAAAGCACCTACAATCAAGGACCTTTGATAGTACTGATCTCTGATACTGTTTTTTTTTTTACAGATGTGCTCAGTTAAAAACTGCCCACACTATGGGGATTACAATCTTGGTTTGGTGGAATGGTGTCTAATTAAAACAAAACAAAGCTCAAAACAAAATAAAAAGTCCCTCAACCACCCTGCCCCCAACCCACAAATTCTTGTAACTAAATTCTGGATGCTGTAATAAAAATAATCTTTGTTTAAATTTCTGAACTTTTCTTTTAAGTCAATCCACTGAAGATGAGTTAACAATACCGTGTTTAGGACTCCTGGCAAACCTCTGTCGTCACAACTTGTCTATTCAAACTCAGATAAAATCTTTGGTAAGAGTTTTGTTTTTGTGGCATGATTCTCTGCTTGAGGGCACAAGAGAGTTACTTGACTGTGGGGAATCACCTTAGTATTTCTTATGCACTTTATTGTTTGTTCTCCAGAGTTGGTGGTTGTTTCTCCCGTATCGAAGACAATAACTAGTAGAACAGGACGATGAGTATTCTCTTTCCTTCTCCACATTTCTGTGTTGTTGCACTAGCTTGTGCTATACATTAATTTTCTGCAAGCATTCTTTGCAAATGGAAGATGAATTTAAAATTTGACCATTCTTCCTTAGAAAAACTAAATGCTGTTAACATGAAGACTGTAGTTGGAAAGAGCTCTGCCTTTTAAAGATAAATTGATAAAATACCACTAATGTTGATGTCAGGTCAGGGTTCTTGAATCCTCAAATAGACATCTGTATCTGAGCTGCTCATTTCCTGTCTTTTCATAAAGTAGTGCAAACATAACTTATTTTTCAATTCAGAAATACAAATTCATCTACATGAGAGTGAGTGTTGTACTCTTTACCTTGGAATAAAGGCTGGGAGAGGAAAAAAGGAGGAACTATAGTCAGATCTGATCACTGAGCAGAGAAGGGATGGGGGTCATTTTTCAGAGGTTTTCTGTTACAGACTTTAGCAAAATTACTTTCTCATCTTTTTTTTTTTTTTTTAAATAATGATGCAAATTCTTCCTTTTTAAATTCTTTTTTTCCTTATGCAAGTTCAACAGAGAATTTAGTCAGACAACATCAACACCTCAACACCAGTATTATGCAATAGAACACTAAAATAGATTTGCTAGAGAACAGCTATCGTGCTAATTATTTTTTGTAGTAGTATTCATGATTTGTATGACATTTATAAATATGTACAATCTGTAAGTTTGGTGTTTTTATAGAACAGAATCAAATTGATAATGTCTATGTTTCTCCTTTTTGCTTTAGAATAGTGTGAAGAGTTTTTATCGTACCTTAATAAGCTTCCTGGCCCATAGTAGTTTGACTATGGTTGTGTTTGCACTTTCAGTATTGTCAAGCCTTACTTTAAATGAAGAAGTAGGAGAAAAAGTAAGTGATGCTTTGAAGTTTCTTCTATTCTGAAGTTGTAGATAAAAGTAATTATCACACTGGGAAAATGAAATTCTATTGCCAACTAGTTTTAATAAGCCAGAGACCCAGCAAAGTAAGCGTGCTTGCCTATACATAACTTTCTTCTTCCTTTCAGCTCTTTCATGCTCGAAATATCCATCAGACATTTCAGCTAATATTCAATATTGTTGTAAATGGAGATGGTACTCTAACAAGAAAATACTCTGTTGATCTACTCGTGGATCTTCTGAAGAACCCCAAAGTTGCAGATTTTCTTACCAGGTATGGCTTCACTTCCTCAAAGTACAGGATGTACTGGTTCAGTTCCCTTGCTGTATGCTATTTGTATTCGAACCAAACATTGGAAAAAATTCCCTAGATGCCTTTGGAATGTTACTAGTTGATTATAACTGCTGTACCTGAAACTAAAGGGTTCTTATGTTGCTAGTTTCACACAGAAGTGTGAATCAAAACCTGTTTTTTCATTGTCACTTAAGGAATATGTGTGTTCAGTAATTCTTTGTCTGGACAGTATCGGTGGTCAGACAACTTGATGAATGGCTGTCTTGCCTTTTGCAGGCCTTTTATTATTTATAATTTATTTATAAACCTATTTACAGGCCTTATATTATCTTGAAGTATGGTTGAAGTTGTAATAATTTTACTAGAGAGCATTACAGAGTAGTTCTGTGGAGGGTTGGACTAGTTGTTCTGCAGATGCAGCTAGATGAATTTAGTTGCAGAGTTTGAATCTAAATCTAATAGTAAAAAGAGATGGAATATCTTGGCTTATTTTAAGGAATTCGCTTTCATTCTCAGACCATTTTTAAAGCTTAGTCTATGTTAAATAGAAATTACATTATCAGAGCTATCACTGTTCCTGAAGTGTTTGGAGCTAAGGAGGAGAATAGGGCACTTGCATTCATCACTCAGTATAAATGTCTTTTTAAGTTGTTTTTTTTTCTCCTCTATGTGTGCTGTAGATATGAGCACTTTACTTCATGCCTTGGTCAAGTATTAGATCTCCTTCATGGAAAGGATCCTCATTCATCGTCTAAGGTATTTATACTTTTCAGTTTAAGCCTAAGAGGGTACAACTCCTAATCTAGTTCCACTTCTGTAGTCATAAGTAGGTTCCTTGCGTACAAGGGTTGATAATGAAATACGTTGACTTCAGGACTCTTAAGTGACCTATGGTTTTCATCAAGTTTATGTTTTCTAGTTGCCCAAAAGGCTATCAGGTTGAATTTGTAATGGTTGGGGTTTTTTGCCAGATTATGTGAGTCTGCTTTCAGGCAACAGATACAAAAACAAAAAGCCAACATAAACATTTTTTGTGTTTGGGATCTACCAGAAATGCAGTGTGTACCCCACTTCATTGACTAAAACTTGAATTAATGCTACTCAGACTTTGAACTGATGATTAAGGAATCTGATGATGTTAATTTCAAAGACTTAGGAGTAATTTCTTTCATATTAGTTGAACAAATTGATGTCACATTTGGTTAAACAGTTAATTGCTGCATTCAGCTGTGTCTCGCTGCCACCTTACATGAATGAAACATTGACTATCTGATGCTAAAGGCTAAAACATGAAATGTTGTGAAAATATTTGAGCTAAATACATCTGTGAAACAAATCTTAAGCTTTTTTTATGAGCGTTTCACATCATAGTAAATGATAAATGCTAATGTTACTGTTTATGTGTTGGGGTTTTTTTGTAGCTGTTTATTGGTTTTATTTAGAAAGACATATTGACAAGGAGCTTTCCAAGGTGCTTTCCTCTTTGTTCTGAGTATGCACATGCGCATCTATTTGTGTCTCTGAATATTTTCCTTCCCATAGCTTTCTTCATTCTGAGCATATATACCTTCCTGCTGCTTATTAGATCACTAGCTAGCAGACATGCTTTTAAAAAAGGAAGTTGTCCAACTTTGCCCAAGGAAGTTGTAGATGCCCCCTCCCTGGAAGTGTGCAAGGCCAGGCTGGATGAGGCTTTGAGCAACCTGGGCTAGTGGAAGGTGTCCCTGCTGATGGCAGGGGGGTTGGAACTGGATGGTCTTTAAGGTCCCTTCCAATCCAAACCATTCTATGATTCTATGAAAAAAAAAAAAGAAGGGAAAACAATACACTGAATACTGTCACAAATCTTTACCAGTCTATATTTCTTCTGCTGGCAGCTTTAAGGGAAAAAAACCTGTTCTTCAGGAAAGTTTAAAGCACTAAAAGGAGTTGCATAGAACTTGCATATCTTTTTAGACTTGTGCTATGGAAGTTGCGATTTCTGTGTAAGTACTTGATTTAAAAGCTTTTGAACTCTCATTCACTTCTCACAGATCTTAGAACTGCTGCTTGCCTTCTGTTCTGTGACAGAACTGCGTCACACCCTGCGGCGGGCAATACTGGAACCATCTGGCTTGCCAGTCTCTGGAAATACCAGATGTGTGACTCGCTCTAAGACTTTTGAACCGTCTGTTGCATTGGTGCACTTGTCAAACCAGCCATTGGAAGGCTCTGAAAACTGTTCGGTTCTAGCGTTGCAACTATTCAAAGAGATTTTTGAGGTACCAAGGCTGAAAATGGAGTTTAAAGAGCTTCCCAGCAGCTATATTTTCAGTTGATTTTTAAACAACTATTAGCCTTGTCCTTGAAAAATAGCTTGTAAAAATATACCTGAAATAAAATTCTTCCTGTTCTAGAGTTCCATGCTTTGTAAACCAACTTTTCTTTTAAAGGCATGTTGTGTTTTAGAAATATGTTTGCATTGAAAGTTAAGTGGAAGATAGAGCAGTTTATGAAGTCATGAGGTAGATACAAAGCTATCAAATAATTGCTTTCTAGGACTTGTAGAAGGGGTTTCTGTGCTCTTTGTTACCTCCTCCAGTGTGATACTAATCAGCAGTCCTAACCCTGAACTAGCAAGAGGCTGGGAAAGCTAGAAGACAGGCTGGTGGAGGAGGGAGTAGAGTAGACTTGGCTTCCTTGTTCTGTAGTTTTAAATACTGACATAAAATAAAATGTGTTTATTACAGGATGTTATTAATACTGGGAACAGCACCTCAGCTGAACCCTTTGTGGATCTTTTGCTGCCTGTTCTTCTTCATCATCTTCAGATGCCAGAACAGATTGTGGATGTGCAATTAGTGAAGAAAAAATGTGAAACAATGGTCGAGGCTATTAATGTCCTGACAAATATCCTTTTTACGTGTCTGTTGGCAGTTAATTTATTATTCCTCCACCATGATCTGCTCGAAGATGTTAGAAGAAATGTCCGTCTTGGGTCACTTTAATAGCTTTTAATGACAATAACTGCCCTAATTGTACTTAGGACTGTCATCTTGAAAGACCTCAAGTAGCTTTCTTATTGCTGTGGAAGTATTGTGTAACACAGCGGTGCAGGATAAAATGTGTTCTATATTCAACAGCATAGAAGCACTTGGCAGATCAAAAATGAAGACGAGTGTTTTCTGTTGAAATTGCAAAGGGGTTTTGGGTGGCTGTCTTCTTGATCAGTGTAGTATTTTCACCTGGCTAAGTCAAATGCAGCTCCCAACCAAGTACAAGTTTAGATCAGTGAAATGAGGAAAAAAGAGCATGGAATGATAGTTTTACACGCCTCATGGAGTCCTTAGTGTCCACAGCATCTTGTAGTAAGGAGGACATGACTGCAGGATGTAGTCCTGCATCTCAGCTGAATTCTGTGAAGAAGTCTCTTTGCTAATTCACTCCTAGAGAACTAGTTCTTGTATTAGGGGCTGATTGTTCATTGCATTTTGTTCATCACCTTTCTTTAGGCCACTCATTTTATTGTGGTTTCCCTTAGCTGTCTGTTTCCAAGTAAGCGTGTGTTTCGATTGAGAAGTGAAGCTCACTTGGCTTGCGAGTTAAGCGTGACTTAAGTGCTTTGTGTAGTTGGGTTCTAAAAGCATTTTTGGAGGCCATTGTGCTTTAATACATTAACTTTTGTGTCCTTCATTATTAGAAGATGTTGCCTTTTTGTGCCAGTACCTAAGCCTGGGTATGTTAACTTTATTCTTAACTCAGCCTACTGCTCTGTAGAGATGACGCACTGAAAACGCGTACCTCGACGGTACTGACTGCCAGCCAGTGCATGTCTCTAATAGCGCACCAGTTTGCCTATAGTGGAATTGATACTCGTTTTGGGATGAAAGTAGTGGACTCTAAAATGTGGTGAGCACGCAGATTTATCTAAAATCTAATTTAACAAGACTTGTATGAGAGTTGTGATATTGTTCCATTAGGAAGTGTATTATAGTTGAAAGTACCATTTAAATGCATGTAAATCAATACTGGTTTTAAACCAAACTTAGTATTTTTGTGGCAATAGAAAGTAACACTGCTGGTCAGGTCAGTAAGTAAAACCTAGATTAAACATTCAGATATTGGTTTTGGCATTAGCTGGAGATCCACTTATGTGGAACAATGACGTTAACCCTCATGCAGTAGTTCAAGCTCATTCAAGTTGAAGCTTACCAGAACTGCTCATGGCACCTAATTTTAAATTTTGATTTTATGTGACCAGAGTTCAAAAATATAACACATCAGTATGGGAGGGAATTATTGCACTTAAAATGGAATATATATTCCTTCAGATCAATGTCATTAACCTGAATGTCAATATAACTAAGAGTTATATGGCCAAAAACCAGTGAAATATAATTGGACCTACAATTAAACCCTCCTGGCTTTCAACTTGAAAGTGGGGTTTTTTTGGTCTTCACTGTTGCCATTCTTGGCATGCTGGAGAAGCTCAGCAGCATGTCCAAGGAACTTGATGATCTCTCTTGGTGTTGGCATTGTTGCCCTGCTAGACATATTTAATTTCTTTGTGAAGATATGTGTTTATTTTTTAAATTGACCCAATTTATTTATTCCCTTTTTGTGTTTTTTTTCACCCACTTTGCTTTTCTATTTATATGTTTAAAAGCAAACTTGCTGCTGATATTATTTTGAGAATGCTTGATCTTATGAGCAGACTGAAACAGGATGTACCTGGTATGGAGGTCAGCTTCTACAAAATCTTACAGGTATGATTTTAAAATGTCTTATGAAATGTATCTGTGAAGGAAAGTGTCATTACACCACAATATTTTCAGTTCTGAATATTTTACATGCTTATCCCTGAACTGGTAAAACTTCCAGGAAAATATTGTCCTCTGAGCACAATTCTTAAAGCTTGTTTCATTGTTAATACTCTTATAAAATAAG
Source organism: Antrostomus carolinensis (assembly GCF_000700745.2). Classification (NCBI taxonomy): domain Eukaryota; kingdom Metazoa; phylum Chordata; class Aves; order Caprimulgiformes; family Caprimulgidae; genus Antrostomus; species Antrostomus carolinensis. Next base: position 11,459 of record NW_010332176.1, read on the forward strand.
AGCAGTTTGCTTTTACTCCAATCATTCATTTCAGTAATGCATGTGAAATCATACTTCAGCTGCCTGGTAAGAATTATCCTTTTAAGACTGCATTAGGATTGCATTTAAAGGTAACAAACTAGAAAAAGTTTATCACAACCATATAATTATTTGTGGGGTTGGTTACTATTAAATAAATACATCTAATTTGTCACTTTGTATAGTCAAAACAGGTGACTATATTGATCAGATGGTACCCCAAAAATTTACTTTGTAGATGGAAAAGTAATCCAGGCAGTCAAACACTTTGTGCTGTTTTGGAAGGTTTTCTTTCAAGGACGGGAATTGTGTAATTTAATGGGTAGCAATGAGAGTTTCTCAGTCCTCAGGAAATCCTTATAAAACTTAAGCTTGTGATCTCTTATGATTGAAATGAAGCACTTGACTGCTGTAAGGAATTAGTCTCTTTACCTGTTGCATTGCCTTTAATGGGAAAACATGTTTCTAAGTACTCTGAAGTGTAAAGTATTTTTAAAATAACTTCTCTCCCATTGACTTCAGGCTCAGAAATTTAGATGGGCAAACTTTATTACATTTTGAATAAAACATTTCTGTGCTCATGGGCCTTGATATTGTGATATCTGGCTGGTTTGGGGGTTTTTGTTGTTATTGTTGACTGTTATATCTTGTTTTGACCAAAGTAGTTTCTTTTTTTAGGATCAACGCCTGATTACTCCTTTGACGGTTGCTTTAACATCAGATCATAGAGAGCAAGTCCAAGTGGGACTTAGAATACTATTTGAGGCTGCACCCTTACCAGATTTTCCTGCCATAGTGTAAGTTTATTTTTATGATAGTCTGGTAGGATTTGACATTTTTATGGGCTTGGTGATATTCATGTTTCTTGGCTCACTACTTTCAGTTCACCAGGGACAGAAACTTTAGAAAAATTGTCTTGTTTCTTCTTTATCTGCAGTTAAGACACAATAGTGATATTGGAGGCCAGAGTCAGTAGTTCAAGCGCTCTAGAGAGCATAGTAGTGACTGATTTCTGTCCCTCAGGGTTCATTTGTCTGAATTTTGGGCTTACAACTTTCTACCTGGAGGGCATCTAAAATTCTGACTTGTCAGATTTCTCTCTCTACTGAATTTTCAGATATGTGCCTCTTAATTTCCTAAAGTTTTGCTTACCCTTTTGCAGTAACTTCCAAGAAAGAACAGAATAGGATAAGACACAGGCAGATGGCAGTTCAGGTAGTATTTAAGGTGGTCTAAATAGGGGGAAAAATATTGAGAAGTTTTGATGAAGTCCTTATTTCTGTAGATGTAATAAAATAAGAAAAACTGGTCTTAATTTGTATCACAATCTTTGCACTCTAGAAGGCCAATCTGAAACTTCTTCCCTTTTTGTTAGCACATCTTTTTAACAACAAAAATGGGAATTGTTTGGAAGGACTTCCAGGTGAGATGCCTTTTTGACATTTGAGCTGCTTTTCTTGAGTGAAAGATTTGTGACATAACTAGCTTAGCTTGGAACAGTGACTGAATTATTACTGGGGGGGTAAATTCCTAGGTCCCTGAGAGTAATGGGAAGACTAGAGGAAGGAAGACTTATCCTGAGTGGTGGAGGATCAGGTTATGGAGCATTTAAACAAACTGGACATACAGAAGTCCATGAGACCTGACAGGATGCACCCATGAGTGCTTAGGGAGTTGGCTAATGTCATTGCAAGGCCACCTCAGATTATCTTTGGAAAGTCATGGTGATTGGGAGAGGTTGCTGAGGACTAGAAGAAAAGAAGTGTAACTTCTGTCTTCAAGAATGGCAAAGATTATCAATAGCACCCTGGACTGCATTAGGAAGGGCATTGCTGGCAGGTCAAAGGAGGTGATCATTCCCCTCTGCTCAGCCCTGATGCGATCACATCTGGTGACATGTCCAGGTCTGGGCTCCCGAGTACAAGAGCGGTACAAACATAATAGTGAGTCTAATGAAAAGCCATTAAGATATTTGAGGGGTGAGCATGTGTCATACAAGGTGAGACTGAGGGAGATGGGACTGTTTAGTTTTGAGAAGACTTGGGGAGGATCTTATCAATGTATCTGATGGAAAGGAGCAAAGAAGATGGAGCCAGAGTCTTCTCAGACAGGACAAGAGGTAGGCACAAATTGAAATAAAAGAAAAAAAACCTTTTAGATTTCTTTAAATATAAGAAAAAAGCCTTTTACTGTAAGGAAAGCCAAACACTGAAAAGGTTGCCCAGGGAAGTTTTGGAGTCTTCATCCTTTGAGATGGTCAAAACTACTGGACATAGTCCTGGGTGACCTGCTTAGAGTGGAGAGTTAACTAGATAATATATGTAGAGATCCTTTTCAACCTCAACTATTCTACGATCATGTGATTTTTCTGGATATAGGAAACATTTTTACAATAGCCAGTAACAAATAGTCTGGCTGGAAGAATGAAGGATCTGGACAATCCAACGTGCCTGGAGTTGTGCAGTGGAATAGCCAAATAACATCTCTGTAAATGGAAGTTAAAAATAGGCTTTGTTCACTTAGGAAGCAATTGAGATGGCGCTTCAGTGAAGTGGTTGGGATGACTTAGTAATTAAGGAATTTATGGAGAGAAAAAGATTTTTGACTGGTGCCTCAAAAATCAACTCTTTGGACGTATTCTCTTTAATTTGGAATAAGTCATTAGCAGCTGCCTTGCATATACCAACCACAAGTTACAAACAGGCACTGGAATATAGGTACTGTAGTTACTTCTGTCTAAGCTCTTGTGTTCTCTTCCCTGTACAAATTTTAACTGATTGCACTTTTATCTGCATCCTTAAATTTTGGTTAAAACTTAACAAAATCAAATGTGCTGTATTCAATGTAGTATTGTAAAATAGCATCACAGAAAAGGAAAACTGAAGGTGTGTTGGTAGCACTCTGCCTTTTCATGATTCAATCTTCTTATTTTTATGCCTATTGAAAATCTTGACTAAATACCTTCTCAGTCTTCCTTCTTACAAACAGCAACCTAGTTAAGTTGAATAATTGCATGTGAAATAACCTGTTTCTCAGGCCAGTAAGAGACAGACGATCTGTTCTGCTCAAGAAGAGCTGAACACCAGAACACCATACCATTTCTGGCAGGATACTGCATTTGTTTCTAAAGGTTAGATGGTCAGTCTTTGCAATGATATTTGTAGCAGGTTGTTTCATTAATAGGCTTTATGGTTACACAGGCTGGGTGAGAGCATTGCAGCAAGTAATGCTTACAGACAACAAGAAACGGAGCACCCATCAAAGAGAATCCCAAAGCAGTCACCCATGACCAACGTTACTTCAGTGAGGTGTCCTTCATCCTGTCCTTCAAGTGATGAATCCACAACTTCAACTATTCAGGAATTAATACAAAAACTTCATTCTGGACTAGAGGTTGGTAGAATTTATATACCCTTGTTAAATATTTGACACCTTTTTTCTTTGGGGGGGTGTGGAATTTAAAATCCCAGTGTCAGGCTATAGTGCATGTATCACTTGAGTTCAGTTTAGAGTCCTACCTATTTAGATTGTACTCTTTTTACTGAGCTCCTGAGCAGAATACAATGATAGTTCTTTGTGCTACATCAGAAGCTGGGCTCCTTATTGAGATCTCTCTCTCCAGTGGGATTGCCCACACTCTTCTAGCTGGCAGGTGTGGAGGCAGGTGTCAGGTATAGTTGCAACTGCCTAGACATGCTGGGACACATACAAGGAGCCACCTCCTCTGCTTCCTAAGAAATAGCCTGTGACAAAATAGAGATGGTGTGCTGCTTTAGAAGAGCATGGTGCATCTCTCATATGCCTGAACATGCATATGAACACTTTCCTTTTCTTGCCTGTAGCTGACTGTTTAGCATTTCATTTCAGTTTTTGTGGCCTTCTTGAAAAGGCCCTGTGATTACTTCAGAAGAAGATTTTTGCTTCCCTCTGCAGCAATGTGCATTGTGAATGAGACACTCAAACAGGCACTCCATACAATGCGCTTCTTTGCGGGCCATGCTGTCAGATACTGAATATATTTCCTCTTTCTCTTTTCTGTTCAAAGCAAGTTAGTTGCCTCACAGCTGCTTTAGACTGAGTGATGGATTGTTGCTTCTATTTTCTTTTGGCTTAAAAGAACACTATGCAAATTTGGAAAATGAACAGAAAGTGCCTGATAACAGCTTGATATCTGTATTAGTGGCACTGCCTCCAGCCTGAGCTTTGCAACCCTTCTCTGTGTGTTGTAACTGATAAGAATGAAACTCAGCAAGCTCCCAGTTCCAGTCAGCTGCTAGAATAGTAGTGAAAGAGGTGAAGTGAGTCTTCATTGGCTTACTTAGTGCTCTGCCACTGGATGCTCCCATTGATCATCCTTTTCAGGACTGCACGTGGCAGTCTGTAGGTGCATTGCTGTGTATATTGATGTAAGTCAAAGCAGCCACAGGTGCCTAACAGCACAAGTGCAGCAGCTTTCAGTAATATGATAGATTGTAAAAGCTGCTTCGATTTTTGAGGTGAGAAAGTTGTTGATAAATTGTATTTTTTCTTAGACTTTCTAATTAGTAGAACTTTCCTTTAAAAATCCATATACGTGTTCACTTAAAATATCCAATAATTCATCTCTTTGTGCGTTCTGTATGTTGTGTGAAGCTCAGATGTGTGTAAAACCATAATTGAGAAACCCCTTTTAATAGTATTACTGTACAGATAGAGTGAAGGGAACTTAACAGAAGCTTTTCTTATAGTAGTAATGTCTAAAAGGACCTAGAGATGACAAGTTTGCAAGCAGGAAAATAAGCTACTTGTTTCCTACTTTAGAGACACAAAAATGAGCTGAGAACTGGATCTATGCAGGGGCTACTGTTAATATGCAAAAAAAATTCTTAGGTAATTGTTCAAAATGGTGCAGAAGTGGTAGCTTTTCAGTAGGTGTTCATTGTATGAACAGCTGGAGTAGCTTGCACTTGGTCATGTATCAGCATATACGAACAGCTACTCAAAAGTGGTGTTACAGTAGCACTGCCCAAGAAAAAATATCCACCAAGTAGCATTTTCCCTTGACTAGAGCGTATATTTCAATAGACACTTAAGACTTGTGCTGTATATGGTGAATTTCCTCCAGTAAGACAAAGGGTTAACACAGTAAGTTCTATTCTGGATGGTGTCTGTTTAGAACAACTTTCCTGGGCCTTTTCTGATAATCTGTGTGTTGAGAAGGCCATGGAGTATGAACAAGTCATGTGCATTTTGTGCTGTTAATATTAGGACAAGTTACTTCAGCTGTCCTATGAGAGGAGTTCTAATTCTCCAGCAGAGATTAGACCAAGGGGAACCATTTCAGAGTGGTGGTGTTACCTTTTCATAGTGCTGGACTGATAGTCTTCTGCAGATGAATCCTATTCAGCCTAAATAGTTCAGTTATTCACACACTTTCTGCGAGAGTCAGGTGGGTAAGTTTGAGCACACTGTCTCAGATATAAAAATTAAGAACTCAGAAAGCTAGTGGACAGCTGGAGTTCACAAAACTACTGCGCTTTTTAAGCACAAATTATGTATCTAAGAAAATACAAATTTTCAGTAGTAGTAATTGTAAAACATTTCCACAGATGAAGGAATCGTTCGCTGATACGAGGATATCTGACATAATGGATGTCTATGAGCAGAAGCTGTCAGCATTAGCAGTGAGTACAACCCAATGTGTGTGGGTACATTGCTGTCTGTACATTCAGAAAATGTTCATGAAAAATGTTGTTCCTCTGTACAGTCGAAAGAAACGAGGTTGCAAGACCTTTTGGAAGCAAAGGCGCTAGCTTTGGCTCAGGCTGATAGGTTGATGGCTCAGTACCGATGTCAGAGAGCTCAGGCCGAGTCTGAGGTAAGTAGCAGGAGATTCCTTCTGGGACTCTGACAGGAGGTAGGGGCTGAGTAATAATTGTCTGGGCAGCTTTAACTGTGATGGCATGTATGGCATCTCTATACTGCATAGCTGTAAGCTATGCTTGCAAGTTAGGGCAGTCTTAATTTTCATCATAAACATCCTATTTTCTTCGGGATTGTTCTTTGGAACAGTTTTCTTTAATGTCCTTTCCCTTATAGGAAGTCAACAAAACTAACCTACTGTACTGATTATTGTTTGTTAACCATTGGTGTTAATTTAATGGTTGCAGTTTTGAAAATTAATAAAGCTGCTTCCTAGAATTCTATATAGAATTTGCTGGTATATAAAGAACTGTTCCCTGTTTGTGCCTTCTAATCACTTGTCAAAGATAAACTTTCAAATAAAGCTTGCTTCTCTCAGGTATGTATTGGAGGTGTGCATTGAAAACTCAGAACAATTTCTATTCTTTAAAGGTTATAATATAGATTGAGCTGTAGATTACTAAATCCATAGTTAAAATGTATCATCTCTTACTTTCTTTTTCCCTCTCCCCTCACACTGTATACAAAGGGTGCTAAAGGAATTTAGTGAGCAAATTAATTTGTAGTTAATGTTAGGTGAGAGAAACCATTTTCTTAATGTAGCTGATGGCATTTTAGTGTTAGAACTGTGACCTCAAATATACCTTTTACAAAACTAAAGACTTTTGAAACAGAATTCCTTGTAACTGTGGGGTTTTTTTTGGTGGGGGATGTCTTTCCACTCAAAGGCAAGAACTCTTGCTGCGATGTTTAAAGATTCAGAACGAAAAAATGAAGAACTTAATGATTTGCTGAAAGCTCAGAAGATAGAATCTGAAAGAGCACAGACTGATATTGAACAGCTCTTTCAGCACAACAGGAAATTGCAAACAGTTGCTGAAGAACATGAAATACTGAAAAAATCCTCTGTTGATCTTCTTCAGAGGTAAGGCACCTAAGATCTCTAAGCAAATACTTCATATTCGAAGAGTGATGAAGCCCTTTACTGGGCTAAGCACACTAAAAGGGCAACATTACATGTTACTTCATGTTTTTAAGTGAAAAATTCATTCTTTTTTCTTCCTTCTCTATGCTTATTAATGACGTTAACTTAAGTAATTCAAGAAGTTAATATGTTAAGTGGAATGAGAACTAAAGTTGTGGATGTTGAAGGTTCAGTTCAGGAAATAACGTGAACTTTGTATAAAAGGGAGCATTGTTTTCTGAAACAAAATTAAGAATGCTTAGTTGCTAATAGTATTATACCATACTCTTGGCTTTTTTCTTTGATCTTATGTGCTATCTTGATGACATGCTATAAATAGTCTGGAGAAGCAGCCAGTAAGTCTGCATAAGGTAGGAGCTTGCATGTTTGATCACTTCTGTAGCAAATTTGACTGAAATTGGGTAAAAGTGAGGCAGGGAGGAAGGAGGCAGCTTGTGTGTCCCGAATTATTTATAAGCATTATTTATTTAGGACCTTTAGAAGCTAAAAAATGACATGTGAGACACAAAAAGTACACAAAGATAGAAACTATTTATGAAAATAGAATATGCTTTGGAAGAATAAAGGCTTTGAAGAGCATTGGCTTTTCAACCCTCATGAGCTGATCTTGTCACTAGGTGTCAGCAAGGCAAAGAAGCTGATAAAACTGAGTAAGTTTCTTGCTTAATAATGGGAGCAGGCATTATATTGGACACTTTTGATGAAAGCCTGTTGCTGCCAATAAGGGAGTCATTGAGGGAGAGGAAAAATGTATAAATTTTTTGTCCATTGTGGGTTATCTTTATCTTTAATAAGTATCTGGTATGGTCACTGTGGAAGTGCCTCCTTTTTGCTTGAATTGTGTGCAGCCATACACCCTGTGAACATGTATTTGACTAACTTATGTGAAATAGAACAGCCTCAGTCTAGTATCTAACCAAAGTAGAAATAAAATAGTTTTCTAATGCTTACAACATATTTATAAAGCAAAAACTTGCTTTCTAAGCAATCTGCACAATTTAAATATACAGTTCCTTAAAAATAATCAGATAACTGACATCAGGGGAGAGAATTTTCCTTTTGGTAGGAAAGTAGGAAAACATTTGCTTAGAGCATGAGATCTGCCTCATAAACTTGTATTAAATACACGTTGCATTGTCTTCAGTATGTTCAGTTTTTAGTATCACAAGACAACTGAAGATCATAGATTGATCCCTTCGGGGTCCCTTAAAAGATGACTCCAAATATCTAATTTGTAACAGTTTGTGTATGTCAAATTTCTAAAGGCATCTGTATGTTTTGTCAGTTCTGAAGTTTCCTACTGGAGGAAGGTTACTTCCAGATTGTTTAGAAATAAGGATATGTAAGGGATCCACTGAAGCTTGGCTTGGTTTTCTGTTTGTTTTTTGTTGTTTGTTTGGGTTTTTTTTAATTTCCTCCAAGTATGTTCATTTAAAAAAACAAAACCAAAAAAACCCCACACTCAAACAAACAGCAAACTACCACCAAAAAATCTTCAGCCACCGACACCCCCCCCAGACACCTTGCTTTTAGCGTGAGTGGAATGATTTTTGTATGACAAACTAGTAAAGTAAAAGCTCTTCAAAAGCACTTGTACTCTTCAACCATAACCCCCTAATTCATTTGTAGGTATGAAACAACTGAAAGACAATACAAAGATCTACAGATTACATGCAGTTCACTAAATAAACAAATTGAAGCAATGAAGAAACTGAATGAATCACTCAAGCAGCAGTATGACAGGTAAGTTCAATTCAGTCTTTTTAAAGCAAATTAAAGATAAACAGTAAAACAAAATAGCACTTTACTCTCAATTTTTCAATTGTTCTAGAAGTAACATCTTAAAAGTAGAGTTAGAGGAAGTAAGAGATGCTTCAAGGTTGCTTTATACATGTATGTTAGATGAAAATCTGTAGTAATGACTTGAGTGGTTTATTTTATTTGCTTCTGGATTGGTTGGGGGCAGGAAGGAATGCCCAGAGGCTTCAGCAACAGCAGGAGTTAAAAAGAGCAGTGAAGGCAACCCAATTCTTGGGTGCATTTGGGGGAATTGGGGACCTGATTTTTGGTTGTTGTTGAATTCTTAAATGCTACTGTCACCCAAAAATTTTCATGTATTCCCTTTTAGCCTGCAAGGTTTCTCTGTAATGTTATCAAATCAGGAAAAAACCAAAACCAAAACAAAAGCAAACCCAACCCTACTAAACAAATACATTTAAAATTTATGTTAGAAATAGTGATGGCTGGTATTCTGTCTGTGGTATAAACAATCATTCCTCAACCATAAAACTAGCATTACTTATGTGTTCTTGAAGACTAATTGTATTTTTTTGCTTTTTAATCATTTAAAATAGGTCTGATGTACCTTTCACCAATGTAACTTAAGGGAATAGGGTTCCCATTTGATAAATTGTATTTAATACTTAATTTTGCAGAAAATATCTTTAAAATGTGCTCATAGGGAGGCCTTGTATTCAGTTCAGAAATAAAACACTATTCTTGGTTTTACTTGCAAAGTTCACTTCATCCTTCCAGGCTGTTGCCTTGTCAGGAATCAGAGCAGTCCAAATCACTGCCTTGAGTTCTGATTCAAATGGAAAAAAAATCATACTGATACATTAGGATACTAATGAATAAATTTGGACTCTTACTTTCACTGGTGCAATCTGCAGCTCAGCATCATCTGGGAGATAACTCTGATGAAAGCTGCCCCTTTTTAAAGGTAGGTTGGGGGAGCAGTTATTATATAGATATTCTTGAACTGCCACGAATAAAATGGAGACCATGGAAATACACTTCCCTCCCTTTCTTGCTAGAGGCTGCAGTTTAGAAACTGGTAGATAGGAAGCAGATAAATAAGTAAACAAGAGTGACAGCAGATGCCATCTAGGCAAAGCAAGAGACAGATAGAATATGCCTTAGAAATTAGACTAGCTAGTAATGGAAAAAGTAGATTAGTTTCACACAGTATAAAGTGCTCAGGTTACAGTTATAATGCTGGTAGATGACAAGACCTATATACTAAATGGTTGTGGAAACTAAACATTATCCTAATTAGTGAAGACTGCAGCAGGCTTATATATGGGCTATGACAATATCTTATGAAATGGTTGTTTTTGCTGAGTGGTGTGTGACAATCTGGGAGATGTTCAGAATGGTATTGGACAATCTTTATGTGTAGATGTGCTTGCATGGATAATAACCAAAACGGGTTTTATTAATGGTATTGTTGATTCAGGAGCATACTAAAAGTTAAAGCCCCAGCATCCTTAATCACTAACAGCAGTGAATTTTGACTCAAGTCGAAGGACAATTTCAGTTCTGTCATGGTATTCCGAATGCTTTGTGGCTGTAATCAAAAGCAAAAATTGCTGATGTTTAAGCTCCAGATATGAACCATTTTAATAGTTTCTACTGTGTTTCTGTGATCAGAGTAGGGAAATGACTGTTTCATGGGAGGGGGGGAAGAAATAAAATCTATGCTCATACCCTGCAAATTCATAGGTTTGATGATTTGAAGCTCCTGACAGCAATTGGAAATGATAGAAAAATCATTCTAGCTTCTTAGGACAGAGAAATGGTGGCACATCCCACTCTGATAATTAAAATTTATTTCTCTGCAATTTTAGGACTGCTGCACAGTTGGTAGAAACTGAAGATCACAGAAAAGAATTACAGCAACAGCTACAGGAGAGAGATGGCAAAATAGGAAGTAAGTCAATTACCTAAAGGTCACTGAACCTAGAGGACTAACTAAATTAACTAGATGTTGTTATTACAGGCTCTAGATAAGCAGCTGTATCTCACTAAATAACTTGTAAATCTTAAAGTTAGCCAGGGATACGTAACTTAACAGCTCAATTAAACAAATATAGATTTTTATTTTTTAGAAAGTAGACATAAACTTGATTTCCCAGACTGTATGGACTTCAGTGAATCTCTGCACAGCATTGTATGTCCCTTCAGGATCTTTTTACAGCATGTCCATTAGAACTATTTCTTTGTAGGAGCTGTAAATTACAGGAGCTTAATTTAACTCCTCCGCAAATGGGCGGAAGCAACCACTAAAACTTAGCAGTAGGTGGCACTACTCAGTAATTCAATTTTTAGCAGCTGTATTGAGTCTAAAGAAAACCCAAAAACCCTAAAACCAACTTGTTTCCCAGGCAATGCAGTATCAGTTTGCTAAGTTTGGCAACTCATCTTTTAATGTGTTCATTTTCTTAAGCCTTGCAACAGACAATAAAAGCTCTGGAAGAAAAACTGAAAGCTCAGCAGAAAGAAAAAACAGATATGGTACAAGCTATAGACACTCTTAGAAAGGAATTAAGTAAAACAGAACAAGCAAGGAAAGAACTGAGTATCAAGGTAAGGAATTATTTGCACCTGCATTCTAGAGACCAAAATTTTGGATATTTATTTAACTGATAGAGTTGGTAAATCAATATTTCAGTGGTAAAGCAGCTAAAGAAACTAGAGCAGTCTATGTAGTGGACAAAAACAAATTCTCTCAGCTTTAGTTGTATGCCTTCTGAGTTTTGAGTAGCTGAGCTTGAATTTAAGAGAAAAGAAATCAAGGTCAGGTTCTAATGAGGTTATGTGAGGCACAGTGTGTGAGTACACAATATTTGGAAGGAAAAAAAAAACCCCACAAACATGTGGCACAGTATTAAGTAAGAGAATGTAGCACATAAGGTGCATACACTGCATATATACACACCAAAATGCATCTTTTTAATCTTTGAAATTCTAATGGAGTATCTATTTTTATCTCTAAGAAAAATAGCGTCCTTGTTAGAACAGACTAGTTTGGCTGTACCAAGTTAACGGGGTAATGTTTAAAAAACCAAAACTGGATCCCCAAAACTTCAGTGCAGCCTGTACATCCTTGCCTGTAGGCAAGGCCTGTAAACTCACAAGACAGAGATTCACTTTATGTGCAAACTGATCAGCAAATGCAAAGTGTGCAGTCTGGCAAATGCATTTGCTGTGTTTCTGTTCCCTGGAAGCAAAGTCTAATCTCTCCAGGCAATATTATTGAGTAGATAGCAAATATTTTCCTTGTTCTCAGTAAATATTTACTAGTGTGGGGCTTGAAATGAAATGTGGATGGTTGAACCGCGAACACTTTGGCTGCTTAAATAGGACAATGATAACATGGGGGTTGCTGCTTTCCCATGGTATCTAACATTTTGAAGCACAGCAGTAGCTGTAATCATTCATGTGCACCAAATGTATAGCTGAGAGAGGTATTTATGAAACAAGCTTGTAATTTTAAAACTGTTTTTTAATTACTTGCTTAAATTCACCACTAGGTCACTCAACTTTCACTGTTTTGTGTATGTTTTTCAGTTGACAGTGGAGGAAATTATAACTTTTGTTTGTTTCTGTAGGCATCTTCTCTGGAAGTTCAAAAATCCCAGTTGGAAAGACGCTTGGAAGAAAAAGAAGCCCTTGTAAAACTACAGAAGGAAGAACTGAATAAACACTCCAATATGATTGCAATGATTCACAGTCTAAGTGGTGGCAAGTTAAGTGCAGAATCAGTGAACCTCAGTTTATAGGGCTCTGTTGTGAAGATTTTAGTATTTATACATATGTGTGAATATGCATAAAGATTTTTAAACCTGACTCTAGCATACTATTTGACTTGAAAAAAAGGTAAAATTAAAGGAGCCTTACTATCAATTGAGAAGAAAAATTAGGATTGTGGAAACTTTGGCCTGAAAAAACTGAGCTACTGTATAGCAAATGGATCTTCTGGTGATACTGGTAAAACTATTATCATCTGTATCGGGAGCTGGATGCGACTTTTGCTGGTGACTGACCTTCTTAAATATATATAGGGAAACATAAAGCAAAATAGGAGTCACTGTCAAGTTTTTTGTGTGCATATCCTTCTATTGGCTGTCTGACAAGCAGTGTACTTCATAGGTTAAGTACTTTTATAATTCAATCTTGTTAATTTTGACTCTTCTGAATACCATTATTATTTGTGCAGTGTTGCTTCCTGGTGTCTAAGGTACAAACATAAAAATGAAATGATTATATCAGTTAGAACACGTTACATTGAAAGCTGTATTCATCAGTGCATTGGTGCAAGTAGTAAGTATGTGGAGGCGTCCCTAATTATGAGGAGAGATGAATTTGAGTACATAGAACACCACACTTGAATGACTTTTCAGCAGGTAGTATCAATTAGGGAAAACCTGCTAAAGTGAAACACATGAATGTACAAATATTTCTTAGATACTAGGTGATGCTTTCCTAATCCTACAACACTTCTCTTCATTCTCTGAGATGATCTGCACTTTTTTGACAATCCTATCTGGTGCGTGCTAGCTGTTGTCAGTGTTTTCTGTTGTACACCAACAGGATTTCATATATTGTTCATAGTATAAATATTTAGGTAATTTGGGGTTTTTTTTAAAAAATGTACTTTCATATGAAAGACTAGGACTAGAATTTGATGCACAATTTTGATTGGCAGAACACTTTCCTGTCCTTTTTTTACACATGACATGAATAATATGTCTTTTAGCAGTTGGCAGAGCTATTTCATCAGTATCTGTGTTTTGGTAGAACTACCAGTGTCTTGAGTGTTCTAATATATATCTTTTTCTGTAGCATTACTGCATTTATTTGTATCTAATTTGTAATGGCTAGATTTTGAAATACCCGAGATTCTTTGTTTTTCAGTTGTGTCTTAATGAATCTGTTCAACTCGTGTCTAAGTACAGCCTTGTACATTCTGTTGCAATTATACAACATCAAATTAATGGCATCTATTTTAACCTGTTACTGAAATATAGCTTTTATAACTTAACCACAGGTAAGATTTATAGATGTTGTTCTAGTCTCTGTGAAGACCAGGGGAATTAAAAATAAAAAAGAAATGCTCTGTTGTCTTGTGTTTTATGTATTCCTTTAAGTGAGGTAAATTATAGGGATGACTGCCAACTTTGTGCACAATGCACACAGTTTTGGTTGCCTTTTTGGATAAAATGCAGTTATTGCTTAGGAAGGTCAAAAAAAAAATGTTATCAGAATTGCTGAAGTGAAGGGTTTTGTAAGAGCTTTGCAAACTCGATTGGGAAAGAGATTTTCATTTAACCTAAATTTTTACTTCAGTGTAATGTGTTAAGAAATTAGAGTCTCAAAGTAAATTTGCAGACATGGATTCTTTTCTGTTTAAGTCTCTTGGTCATGGGGAATGGGTAATTTTTTTTTTTCTTCTCCTTTTCTGCCAGAAACTGCTCATGTAAAGAAATTCAAGTTGGAAATGTCAAGCATGTTACTAATTAAACTGATAAATGCTGGTGTGACTTTTGTTTTCAAATGGTGGAATGGGAGGGCAAAAAGTGAAGCTGCTCACCAGAGTTGTGCAGCAATAAGATTAATGTCCCCAAAAAAAGCTAAATGAATCTTTGGAGTTTACATAATAGAATCCACAGTAATAAGCATGGTGTATAAATATTGATTGATTTTATTTAATTTTTTTCTCCTGTCTGGAGAAATGTGCTGCTTTAGTCTGCAGCTCTAAGCCAAGTGTTGCTGAACTCTGTCAGGTTGCATAGCAAATAAATGCATGGACACATCAAGCTACTTTGACAGCATTTCTATGTTCTTTCCTGGCAGTGCTTTTCCAGTTGATGATGAATAGTGGTTAATGGGCTTAGCAAGTAAATTGACATCTGTTTAAAATTTTATTGAAAACATATAGCTCTTTTCACTGTAGAAAAACCTGTAGATTTTTTACACTTATTTCATGCAGAGAAATAGCCGTGTTCTGGGGTTTTGCTTTTAGGCATCTTGATATTATCAGTGTTCAAAATAGTTCTGTAATAAGGTTCCCTGTGCAGTGTTAATATTCTTGTTACATCCTGTATCCAATATGCTATTGGACTTTTTTTTCTTTCCCCACAGGCTCCCTCATTTAGTGCAGAGAGTAGCTGGCACCAGCACAACTAATAGAGTCGATTTTTAATTATCCGTGTCATGTCAGGTTGTCAGTGGCCTGTGTTACAAGTGCAGAGACTCTTGAGCTGTCTTAGTTCAGAGCAACCTCCCGACTCAGTATTAGGTACTCCAGTTATCCAAAGAGATTTTATTCTACATAATCTGGAGAAAGTTTTCCATGCAGCATGTGGTTCTATACAGTTTTGTACATAATTTCAATCCTGCTCTAAAAACAGTATTTCTCTTTCTGTAGTGTGTGTTTTCTGTGCTCTCTAGTTATTTTTTGGTGTAATTTTTAGGGATAATGAAATAGTAAACAGTTTGGAGTTGGTGCTTTCCAATTCATCATCTGTTTGATGTTGTCTTCATCTTCTCACTCCCCTTGCCTTTAGTCTCAATTCTGTGTTCTCTGATCTTTTTCTCATTCCCTACTAGTGATTTATTTTAAGCTTTCACTTGCCCCTACTTCTCCATCTCTCCACCTCTCTTTCACCACTGATTCCAAGTGACTGTGCCTACTGCTTGCCTTTCCCTGGTGAAGTCTCTGTCTTGTGTTGAAATTAGGAAGCTCTTCTTGTGTGCTGTTTGGATCCAGTAGTGGAGTCTTTCCCACCTCTGACATAAAACAGGCTGTGGAATTGAACTCTGACTTTTAAATTAAGTGCAACTGATCATCCTTGCCTGCACAGAAGCTGGAACATGAAGCTTTTCCTGAACCAATTCCTGTGCTGTTATTGTCTTCCCCCTACACTTATCTCTCTTATAAACAAGATAGAGTAAATTTTTCTTTTTTTTTAAATTGATGTGGTCAAAATATCTGTGCTGTGGTATTTGTGCTAGCACGTGCAACTTAATGTAGGGGAAAAAACCTTTTGCTCTTAGGCTTGTGAAACTTTGGCTGGAATTTTCTTAACTTGAGGATGAAGTTAACATCCTGCACAAACAGTGGGACTTTGAGCTTTTTGAAACACAGCCTAAAGTGATCCTAAATGTAAGTGCTGGTAAGTAAGCCTGTTTAGAACAAGCAATATAATGAACAGCTGATGGGATCTTTGATAGAATTTTCAGGAAGTATTTAGTACTGATTGTGAGTAGTAGGATTTATTTAGAGACGGTGTAAACAAAATAAAAAACTCTGAGTAAAGAAGCCTAAAAACTACTTATGCTACGGATCCTTCAATGCCAAAAGCATTAACTGCTGGCCAGCATTTGTGTCTTGTTTATGCTTACAATTTTGTTGATTCAGATGTATGTTTCTAGTTCTCCAGGAGTTCTCTAGCAGCGTACTTCTTGAGAATAAACACAGGTCAAAAATGGGACACAAACCACTGAAACTGTGACACCCAGGTCTCTAGGCTTGGTTTAAACGTTCTTGTGAAGATGAAAGGAGTAGTTCTCTGCTCCTTTTTCTTAGGGTTTATTGTTAGCACTCGAAGATCAAGTATTTTTAGGTGAGTACTTATTTAACAAAAAATGCTTTCAAGCCTGCAAAGTTAGTTTATTTATATATAAACTCCTCCATGCGTTCCCATCTGGTTACTTCTGAAATCTTCAGATTTGTTCACTGTCTGAAACAGAATTCCTTTCCAACTCTTTCTCACCAATTTCCCTTCTGCAGCGTGCTGAAATTGGGAACAGTCTGCTAGCTTTATATCCCCAGTGACACATTCATATCTCTCTACCCCAGTCCAATCTAAACTAGCTGCTTTCCTAGGAGAACACAGAGAGGAGGGATAACTGGTTGGGCTGAGTTATGCCACACTGAAAACTATAAAGCTGTTGATGTAAATATCCTGGTAGTTCTGGACTGAACCTGACAACCAGAGCGAGGTGCTTCCCCACACCTCCTGAATGGCAGTCTGGATTGTTCTGGTCACTGCTGGAAAAATTTGGGACCTGAATGAAAGCATCCATTTCAGAACAGAAATAACAAAGTATTGTTATCCCCTTCTGGGGCTCTTAAAGCAAAGAGAGATAAAAGTAAGGACAATGCGTGTTACTCAGGAGTGGGCATTGTAGCTCTTGTTGCTTAGATGGACTCTGAAAGTGTTTCTTGCTTGCAGGGTTTTAAAACATCTTCTCTTTCTAAAGTTCTGCATCAGAAATGAACTCCAGTGTTTGAGAAATGTGGTGATGGCGGCTTACACGTGGTGTTTGCAACATGGGGAGCACAGGGAGACGGCCAGTGCAATTGGGTTTTTTATTGCTTTTTGTTGTTGTTGTTTTCTCCTGTGGGAAATTCCAAGCACTGATTATGCTCTGGGATAAGGAAAGGGGAAGATTGTGTCACCAGGTCATAAAGAAATTGATAAGAGTGGAAAAATCCCAGATTTCCTTGGCTAAGCTACTGTGGAATAATAGTTGACTGCAATTTTCTTTTAATGTGGTTGGCTCATGACACAGAGTCTCTGTTCTAACTCCAGCCTGTGGGTTGTCACTTAATATGTGCTGATTAAATTCTGTAGGATCCTGTTCCTTCAGACCAAAGTACATCTTTGAAAAGGTTATCTCTGCATGGAGAACAAGCACTTCATACTTCTAGGATCTCCCACACAGCAGGGACGGCTAGCCCTTGATTTACCCACACATAGCTAAGCCTTTACATGAGAGAAAATATACTGTGTTAGTTAATTTTTTTCTTCAGAGTAACTGAGCTATCAATGTGTTTTAGGATTTTGCACTGTATTAAGTTATTAAAAACTAATTTTGTAAGTAAGCAGCTGTTGTTCTGGCTCAGTTTTACTTCAGAATAATCTATCTGGGTGTATTATTTGCTTATATTGATACTAAAGTGTTGCATTTCAGTTGTGTTTTACAGTGCAGCCAGAATGTCCTTTAACCTTTGAAGGAAAATATAAGGCTATTGTAATTTAAAAATCCTGAGGCTTATGATAAGCCCCAGGGGAAAAAAAAAAATCCAGCGCTGCTCAGTTACAATATATTTTGTTTAATCTTGGTTGGAGGGTGGGGGCCAAGATCAGGAGCCATTTCTGCTTGCTTATGTGTCATATCAAGTACCTTAAGTATTTCTCTTTATCTCTTGAGGATGAAGCTTGGAAAAATATCGTCTGTTTATTTTTATCGTGTATCTAGCAATTGGAAGTGAATCTAGGTTTTAAAAGAAGCCTTTAATTTCCTTTTTTATATTCAGGATGAGGTGAATCAATACAACTTCTTTTGTGGCTTTCTAAGGCAGTGGGAAGTCTGAGAGCTATTGTGTTCGTTTCAGTATCAGTTTAACGGTCTGCTTCAACACCGAAAAGCTCCTCAGAATATGCTTCAAGGTATTGTGCTGTTGCCTTGCTTACATTCTGCAAAGACTGAGGAAATGCCTTTATGCCTTTCACTGGCAAGAGTAGAAGTTGTTTTTATTGAGGGCATGGAGGTGTCGTTAAGCTGGGGAACAGCATCCTGTCTGTACGAGGCTGTTGTCACTCCTTCACCTGTTTAATGTCTGTGGCTGAAGTGCTGTGTATTTTTAGGCATGGTGTGCTTAGAGAGTGCAATCTTTGGGCTGACCGAGGCACACTACCCTCCAAGGTGACTGTTTTCCCCCAGAGAGGTAATGGGCCACTCAGCTCTGTAGAGTGCCAGAGTAGAGGTTGCTCCTGCCTCTCCCTGCATGAGCAGAACACGACTGCAGCTTGTACCTGCTCGAACAAGTACTGCTGCTTACACTGTGCTCCAACACTTGTGTACATGTGAAGAGCCTTTGCCAACGTGTAGCTATTAAACAGATGAAGATAGAAGATCTAATGTGTGGCCCCTTTCTTCCTCATTCATTTCTGTATGCTACTCAGCATTATGGTATCTACATCAGATTATCTTTGTGTTACCAATAGAGAATCAAGATGCAAATTGGTGTCAGCTGCTAATTTGGGACTCCTTATGTAAAAAGTTGAAAGCCTCCACTTGTTAGCCCATAACACATTACACACATGCACAAATACATTTTCTATAGCTCCAAAGAATGATTCTTGGTGGCTCTGGCCACAGCCCTGGCAAGTGATACTTTCATACGCTTCCACTCAGCATTGCCATGCAAATCGGGGGATTTCAACCCAGTTGCATGGAAAATAAAACCAGTTGTGGCAGTGCCAGACTCAGGGCTGGTGTAAATGCCTTGCTTGCCCTCACGCAGGTACTTTGTGGTGAAGCCTCCTGGCATACTAACACAGCAAACAATTACTTGAATTTTAAAAGCATCTTTCTTTTCCCTTTTCTGACTCATACAGAAGGCAGCTTCTGCAACAGAGCAAAAAGGGACACGCAGACAGCAGAGTCTCCTTCCCCACCTGACTTTGCCTTCCTCCCCACGCAGGCCTATCTCATATGCAAAATGAGGCAGAGCCCCCAGGGGAAAAATAGCATCTAATCACATCGCTGGGAGCAGAGTGGCTTACGCACGCAGGTGCTGAAGTGAGGTCGCACAGCCTCCAATTTTAGTTCTGTTTCTGAAGCCTGGAGTACTCAAATGACATTTTTCCTTCCCCCTTTCCCTCCTGCTCCCAAGCCTTGTTTATTATAAATCTAACTACTCAAGGCCTGATGATAAACTGTCATGTTTATTCATGAGTTGGTGAGAAGAAAGGATAGAAGGTAGACTTAAACTGCAGATATAATTTTATTAACTTACCAAGTCTGTGTACAAGGTGGGTTGCAAATGACTGTTGCTAGAAGGTAAAAAGCCTTTTTGGCTGATCCCAAGTGACTGCAAGTCCTGAGGTACAGAGGTTCTCCAGCAGCCAACTTCACTGTTTGATAGAAGGATGTTGCTTCTCAAATCTCCTCTACCTTTTCAATATCCTGTTAAGATAAAACTGATGGTTTATGTCAATAAGTCTCAAGTTAGAGGGAAAGTGTTTAAAATGTCAGTGTTTAAATTCTGTAAGAATTTTACCATCATGTGTGTTGTGTGCAATTTAAAAAACTATGACACTGCAGCCATGGATAGGCAGGACATGCCAGTGTCTTTTGCCCCACAAGCTAAGAAATGTGGCTTGGTTTGTGTTACAGAAACTGGAGTGTCCCCTCCATCATCACCTTCCCCAAATTCTTCCATTTCTCAGAACTTAAGGTAGAAAGTGATGAGAGGAGAGATAGGAGGAGTGGTGCTAATCTTTGGGAAGTATTTTCCATTCATTGCAGGGTTGAAGCGTGACGAAAATTTAAAATCAGGTAACTGCAGTCTGGCATTAGTCTCTGTCTGTTGTTCAGTGATAACATTTTCCTGGATTTCTCCCAGGCTCACTGAACATCGTCACTCCTAGGCAAATCGAACAAGGACGTGTGCATGGATGAAATATTAAACAATGACCGTTCATACCACTGATATGAACTGGTATATTTTTGTTAGATAGTTCCAATGATGCCTCCCAATTTGGGGATCAGCTAAGGGGTTTGGTGGACAACTGGCACCAGATGAGCTCTGCTAACTTCTGCGCTTGTGCGCAGCCCAAGGTAAAGTTAAACTCAACGATTTGCTCAAACTGGTTTTGCTGCTGTCTAAAATAAGTTGCTTTCCACAGTTCATGCACATGGCCAGCTTCCTTTCATTCAGTAAGGTACTGGATAACAATTAAAAATATTGCAATAGCTTTGAGCTTTTTCTTAGTCTCTACCTATTATTCTTCTATGCAAAGGTCTCTGTAATCTCTTTAGTGCTTTCTGGAGAAGGAGCCAGGATTTTCCCTTCCAGGCACATCTCTGGAGCCTGAGCTACCATCTGAATCATTAACTATGTATAAACACCACTATTTACTATAAAGAACTCAACAACTAAAGTAGTACTTGCTGCATGTCCATTTGGGGTAACCTTGGCTCAATTCTTTGCAGTACACATATACATCCTTTTTTGCAGTGTTTTTGTCTCCATAAAGGGTAAGAAAGGATGTGTTTATTTTTACCAAGTTAGAAAGGGATAAAGCTTAGATCAGATCTGGGACTTGAGTTCAGCACTTGGGTAGCAACACTTAAAGTTGATCCAGGCAAGTGAAACTTGATTTTGTTATCTTGTGTTAAAGGCTCTGTCATGCTTGTATCTTTAAAACATTAAAAGCTAAATGTCCCCAGGTTTATGGTCCTTTAAACAGGCAAAATGCTAACGTGAATGCTAGCTACAAACCTGGTTTGCTGTGAAACTCCATGAACTCATTGAAAATGGTTTTCTAACACCTTAAAACTGTTAATACCTTGACTGGGATTTTTTGGGGGGTTATTTAATATTACTGCAAGCAATGTTGCATTTTTAATAACCCTGCTTAGCAAAGAAAATATTGGCTGGTTTTTATAGACTCAAGTGGGTCGATAAGTGGGTAACAGATGCATGTGACATGGTGGAAAACCACTTACAGAACAATAGCCAAGGTCACTCCATGTCATTTCTGCAGAGTGTTACAGAAATGCAGAGCCAGGTCTCCCTCAACTACTCTTCCAACCAGGAGAAATGTAAACTCCTCTTCACAAATCCATGCATAAATAGATTGACTTCATCAGAGAAGGAAGACTTGGTGGCAGGAGCCAGTTACTATGGCTATGTGCATTACTCACTCTAAATGGAGAAATCAAGCCAACAATCGCTGTATACATTAGCTATATTTGTATATGAAGGAGGATCATTGCCAGCAGCTGTGTGAAGGTGTTGTGCTGAAAATCCAACTTTGTTCGTGCCAGTCAAGGACTTGGTGACTTTCATGCATTAAAAGCAGCACATATTGAAAGTAGCAAAGCTTATGCACTGTGGGGTTGGGTCCTTTGTCCTCCTTAAGCCCTTGTTTTGCTCGACGCAAAAGCGATCTCGGTTTCCTCTCCTCTGTGCCCTTAGTGATCATAGTACAGCCCAGGTTGGAAGGGACCTTGAAAGATCATCTGGTCCAACCTTTTGTAGGAAAGGGAGCCTAGATGAGATTGTCTAGCACTTGTCCAACCACATCCTAAAATGCTCCAGTGTTGGGGGGCTCTACCACATCCCTGGGCAGGTTGTTCCATTATGGTGGGAACAACATGCCATGATACCACCTTGGAAATTATGGAGGTGCTAGCTGGCCCAGGCTCTGGTGCACAGAATATGAGAAAAACAACTTATGCCCATGTTGGCTTCAGAGTCCAGCTTCTAGAGAGCTACTGACTTGTAGGATTGTCACTGTTGCTATTTGTCAAATGTCATTGGACTTGATCAGTGAGGACAAAAGTAACTGTGAGTGGGGAAGAGATCTATAGCCTAACTGCAGTCTTATTTTTGTTGGTTACAAATTTAAAGTATTTTAGCTTTCCTTTTTGAAGGTAACCACAGAAGCTGGTGTTTCTGTGGGGTACCTACCAAATACAAGTCCCTTACTTTACACAGGGCTGCACAAAGAGGTAAGTGTTTGGTAGGTGAAGGGGATTAAGCCAAGGCTGTTACCACCAAAGGTTCTGGCCAAAGCTCTTGCTCCTCTCTCCAGTGCACAGATTTTTCATGCAAGTGGGAGCATGAAAGACTTGGGTATTCTCAAGAGGTGGTTTGTAGCTCAGAGCCCAAACCGATGGAGCGCTTATTATTACTTGCTGTCAGTTGTAATTCCACTGTGAAAGCTGAAGAGGTTTTTGCACTTCAAGTAGGGGCTGAATCTTTAATCTGACTGGAAAATAGAGCGTATTTGCTGTAGAAGTAGAGGCTTGCTGTTTGATAACGGACTAGATAGTCGCAATCTGCAAATCTTTTAATTAGCCCGAGTTCAAATTAATTTAAAACTGTCATTTAAAGAATTAGGCATTTACAGGTTTTACTGAATTCTGAATGATCTTAATGGAATAAAACAGACACTTGGAACTTTCCATATAATTAAAAATAATTCAAATCTGCTTGCATGTATATGAAGAAATCAGATAATAATTAAGCCATGTTATTAGCAAGGGCTGTATTTAATGTTACATATAGAGTACAGCCAAGCTAAAAATTCTTAAATAGCTCCACCATGGTATCAGAGATAATGCAACTTATTATCAGTCTTCTGCAGTGGCTGAAATGCCACTCATAGGGAGACAGGGCACACGTAGACTTTCACTGGTGGATTAACTGTGTCACTTAGCTTTAGTCTTTAAAGGTTAAATGGCTTAATGGTGGAATGGCTTGCGTGTTTCTGCTTGAAATATCCCTCATACTACTGAAACCTTGTCTGCTGGTGGGAACGAGGGAGAACCACAGAGAAAACCAGAATTCTGGTACTGGCAGGACTCAGAAAGTAAGATCATTTCCGCTGGTTTTTTTGTATATGTTCTCCCTTTTAAAGAAAACCTTAAGCCAGTTCTTCTACTGCAAATGAAAAGCCAAACCTGTGAGTGGCATGAGCTGCTTTGTGAAGCTCCAGTCATGAAAAAAGATGCAAGCCTCTTCAGAGGACTGGCGACCACTGATTCTCTCATGCTTCTCCAGTAGCTCTGCCCTTAAAATAGTGCTCTGCTGTTTGGCACTCTGCTCCTCCAGAAGGCTGGAGCCCCAGCTGGTGTTCCTCCTTCAGCCTCCACGTCGTCAATTAGAAATGGGAACTTCCTGAAGGGGAGAAGAGGAAAAAAAAAAAAAAGCCTGATAAAATGAATGAATGTGAGTGATTAGTCATTCAATGACTTCAGAAAGGTGGAATCAGCTTTAAAAAAGCTCGTAGGAATACAGCCACTTAGATGCCTTAGTCACAGTCTGTCCTCACTACACAGCAACATTAAGACTTTTTGAACTCCCTAACTATATGTTTCTTATTTCAATTTAATTTGGTTTCTTTTTATCCAATCTCTTAATTTCTTGGATCAGTGTTGCTTGGTTGGAGGCTAATGGCAGCATCATTGTCATATTCCTAACTGTAATTCTGTCCTTAATATGTATTTTTCTGCAAGTGGAATACTGGGCTGGCTGATCAGAAATACTGTTAGTGCAGGAGGATGGCATGTCCTCTGTGTATTTGCATTTTTAATATTAATGATCTGTTCCTATCATCAGTTCAGGCAGAATTTTCAGCTTTTTCAGCTTTTCTTTTCTTTAAAGGCCCTAATCCTTTATGGCAAGAAAGATACTTTCTCTTAGCAAGTGCTGGATTCTTTTTTTGGTATTTCAGATCTCTGGAGAAATTCTGATAGACACGACAAGTGCTGAATCTCTAGAATGATGAATTAGATGTCAGTGCTTAATATGTTTTGTCAGGTTGTAAAAACATCCAAGGTGATGTGTCCATCCTGTTGATGAAGAGTTTATTTTAGAGAAGGAAAGGGGTGTCTTTGAAGACAGTAATGAATAAAGGAGGAGTAAGACTGAAACAATATCTGCTAATTATTCTTTCTTGCTTATATATGGTTGTCTTTTATTTTGTAAATGCAGAGCCACAAGCAATGAGCTCTCCTGGTGTTCTCCTTTCACAATGTGCTTCCTCCAAATCCTAAAAGAGAATGGTGTGGAGGGAGGTTAAGGGCCAGCTCCTAGATCATCTTGTCCTTACTTGAGGGCAGGGAGAGAAAGGAGGTGATGCTAAGGAAAACTAAATGATATGGATATGTTAAGGCATGGTTGAATGATTGTTGTTGGACTTGTTCTTTGAATGCATGTTGTTTTGAGCAGCCTTCCTGGCTGGCTGGCGGTCCTTACGCACCTCCTTACACACAGGCGCTGTCCTCGCTCAACCTGTTGCTGCTGAGCAGGACAGTGGAAGTCAGACATGAACCCCATCCAGTGAAAGAGAAAAAATATCTTTCCATTGCTAATACCTTTTCACATCTTGTTCTGATAGCAGTGGTGGGAGACACTTAATGGAGATAGCTGGATTAAGGCAGGCATTGCTGAATCCCAGAGCCTGGCTGTTGGGAAGGGACTTGGATGGCCCTTTTTTCCATGTTACGACTTTATCAGTGATTTAGTGTCAGAGGCCTGGAGCTCAGCTCAGCAGAGCCCCATGTGACATGTCACACGTTGTTACTGTTAACAAACAGGCTGTGGTATGTATGGGGAATAGGAAGGGAGTGGAAGATTTAATTTTATTATTCCTTTTGCAGCCTCCTTTCTGTAAGCTGTACAAAAGCACTCATTCATACTTGGTTTTTTTAATGCTCACTAAAACACATCTTGAAGCCATAGTCTGAAAGACCATGTCCCTTCTACTTAAAGGAGTATTTGGGTAGTTGTTTGTTGCTTTTTTTCTTTGAACTTTATGTGTAGACTGTGATCAGATCAGTAAGACCTGTCTGCATTGCATGGGTAGGGGATAGAATTTGGTGTCCACTGTTGGACTGAGTCTTAAACAGTGTTTCATATATTATTTCTGGGAAATTGTTCTATATATCTGCTTTCTGATTCTTTCTCTCATTGAAATAAATTCTACTGGTTGGTCTCATACTCCAATGTGCATGCTTTTTTCACTCCAAGTCATGGACACCCTGTGTGGCAATAAAAAACTGTAAGTGGTTCAGTATTCAGGCTAGTTTTCTGATTGCTGCAAGTAGCTAAAATTCAAGTTTGTGTGTCAAATGAAGAGGGAACCAAATTTCCCTGGCATGTAACTTGAAACATAATGGACATGGCTATTATTATTGAATCTGTCTATGTATTCTGTTTTGAACAGTAGTGTCACTTAGTGCTATTCCTCCTTACACTTTCAGTATCTAAAATCTACCCCTCTCATTCTTGATTCAGAATAAACTGCTCAGGCAAGAATGACTTGCCATTAGTTTTTACATGGGTAAACGTCCTGCTTCTTAAAGTAAGTGAGTGTGAAAGAGACAACCCATCTGGTGAGCAGCCTGTCTTCCCATGGAGAAGAGTGGGATTCTGACTCCCAGAATGCTGTTAAATTCTTACAGCCCTATTGCCCAGTATTTTTTCCTGGTCCAACAGCATGATCATGAACAGGTTGCTTAGCCCTTCTTCTTTGAAGGTAATCAGCTTTGTAACTCCACACAGTGAAAGCAGTGGGAATTAAATGCCTCATTGTTTATATAGATGTAGCCCCTACCTTTGCTTCAATCAGCTCCCTTTCCTAGAAAGATGTCAGTAATTTCTTTATCACAGTGATTTTTAAAATTTCTCTTCTCTTCTCTTCTCTTCTCTTCTCTTCTCTTCTCTTCTCTTCTCTTCTCTTCTTTCCCTTTCCCTTTCCCTGAGGATGGTTACATTGCAGATCTTCAAGTATGAAGATGTGTCAGTAACAGATTAATGTAGGTATCCAAACCATGCTGGTAATGCAATGGAATTCATCTGCACTTAAGCTCTGCAATTCCTTCTCCATGATTCCGGTTCATATTTGGGTGAAGATGGGTGGGGAGATTTTTCTGCTCTGGAAAATCCCTGTTCGTCAACTGCAGTATAACAAGAAGGACCAGAGTTTCTAACAGGACCAGTATATCCTAACAGGCAAGTGGTGGAATAATACAACTTAAAAAATAAAACTTCCTTTTCTTTTTTTTTTCTGTAGTATATTTTCATTCCCCAAAATAGCCCGTGTTTTTGTCAAAGTTCTGTGTTAAATTTTGCAGCTAAGCCTTCTGCCGTTAATTTGGGTTCTCTGAAAAACATCAGTGATAATTTAAAAAAAAAAGTATGTCTTTCTATATCTATATGAATACAAATGTTATTTTGTTGCCCTGCAGGAGTTATTGTTAGGATCCCATTCTCTCCTCTAACAGAGGCAAGGCACAGGCACCAGACCTGCAGAACAGCAACTAGACAGGTGAGATAAAGGACCATCTGCATCCACAGGGCGGTACAGCAACAGCTCTTCAACCAAGACTATTCCAAAATGCTTTTTTGGTGAATAGGTTTGAATAGATGGAGCTGCTGGTGAGAAGTTTCTGTGGGACTGGCTGGACAGATCAAAACTGGAGGTTTTCTGTTGAGTGAGTTTTGATGAAAGGTAAGAGGTTACTCAGCTGGGCTGGTGGTCTTGTCATAAGAGTTATTTGGTGTTTTCATGCTGCTGAGCTACCAGCATTTAAAGTGAAGCTTCAGAGACCCCCACTGAGGCAGGGCTTATTTCCCATTCC